>NW_022318803.1:0-5732 GCF_002776525.5 Piliocolobus tephrosceles
GACATGAAAATGTGTGTGTGTGTGTGTGTGTGTGTGTGTGTGTGTGTGTATTCATATGGCTCCTTTCCCAGCTCTTAAAGCCTCGCCATGACTCACTGCTCTCTTTCCCCCAGTAAATAATCATCATCATGAATTGAATTAACTGGAAATGACAGATAGCAATGTTTTATTTTATTATTACTATAAATCAGTAGTAGCTAAAGGATGTTGGCTTGATAGGTCTGGACTCTGTAGTCTTTGAGTTTCCTGAAGGTCAGAGGTTTTTAAAAATCAGAAGGGTATTAAATGTGGGTCCTGAGGTTATCTTTCTGTTTGTGAGAGGGATAGACTAGAGATAATAGTTTTAAAATAATTCTTTTTTTTTTTTTTTTTTTGAGACAGAGTCTCACTCTGTCACCCAGGCTGGAGTGCAGTGGCACGATCCTGGCTCACTGCAAACTCCACTTCCTGGGTTCAAGCAATTCTCCTGCCTCAGCCTCCTGAGTAGCTGGGATTACAGGTGCGTGCCACCATGCTCAGGTAATTTTGTATTTTTAGTAGAGATGGGGTTTCATCATGTTAGCCAGGCTGGTCTCTAACTCCCGACCTCAGGTGAGCCACCCTCCTCGGCCTCCTAACTTTCTGGGATTACAGGCGTGAGCCACTGCTCCTGGCCTAAAAGACTTATTATAACCTAGGAGAATTTAAAACATAAAACAAAGTAAAGGACTTCTTATAAAAAATGTTTGTTTTTTTTTTTTTAGTAGAGAAGTTGTTTTGCCATGTTGGTCAGGTTGGCCTCGAACCCTTGACATCAGGTGGTCCACCTGCCTCGTGGTGGCAGGTGCCTGTAATCCCAGCTACTGGGGAGGGTGAGATATGAGAATAGCTTGAACCTGGGAGGTGGAATTTGCAGTGAGCCGAGATGGCGCCATTGCACTCCAGCCTGGGCAACAGAGCGATACTCCATCTCAAAAAAAAAAGTTTCTCCCGGTTACTTTCTGAATGAATGACTTGAGCATTTAGGTTCTTTTTTATAGGGAATTTTTTCTTTATTGCAGTGAAAGAAGTTAAGATGCTTCAAGAACTGAGGCTGCTTTATGTAGCACTTAACACAGTAGTAAGAAAGTACTCCGGATGTATTTGTTGATTAAATGATTGAAAAGTCAGCTGCTCGACTCCTTTCTCTATTAATAAAAACAAATGTAATCCTGGCACACAAACTGTAATCTGAAAATGGGTTTTAGAAATCCACTCTACTGAATAAATGGACCATTAGAGCCCTTCATTTTTGAGGTTAAGAAGGTACATTAGACTAGATGGAGGTGGGAGTGAGGAGGAGGGAGAGGTATGTTTAACTATTTCTAAATGTTGGTAGAGAAGATATTTTAGCTCCCAAGTTTTCATCTGCCTAATATTCCTACTGACAGCCTAAAAAATCATACTGTCTGGAAATTATCAGGAACTGTGAAGGGTTTAGATTTTATCCTACTTGTAGGTTAATACATTAGCCCGCTACAGTTTCATAGATGCTGACAGAACTCCTGGGTTGGAAACAAAGAATTTTATTACTTACAGTGACAGCAATAGGCAGAGTATCAATTTTCTTGTGGCAGCTCCTTGAGCCTCAATTCCACAGGATGATGTGAAGAAGGCCAAGTGACACCTGCACATGGGCCACCTGACAAGAGAGGAACTCTGAAACCAGGGAACTGAAATCCATTACAATATGCAGTAAGCATGCCTGCCCTATTGCTGGAGGTAAATTCTGTATCTTTCAAGGCTACTTTCTATGCAGAATCCTTGAAGAGATATTTTAGAACAAAAGAAGTCAGTGCCTCAAAGGAGGTACATTCTGTATATTTCAGGGCTACACTCTATGTAGAATCCTTGAAAAGATATTCCAGAACAAAAGAAGTCAGTGTCTCTGATTGTAAGGTGTTCAGAAAGAGAGGATCCCATAGAGAAACTGTCCTCCAACAAAGTTCTTGGAAGAATGTGTTATCTATGCCCAATGCATGCTGTTTCTTTTCCACTGCTATCGTTAAGCCACCATGATAAATGTAGTGGTTTTCTCTGCCTTCAGTTTCTGCTTTCAAGTCTGCTTTGGAATTACCCTGGGTATCTTTATTTTTCTTGAGTCTTCCCCTGAAGGGTTCCCAGGAATCTTTGCAAACAAGGAAGGTGACAGCTCAGCTAGGTCTCAGGAAGAAAGAAGTAACTTTTTCTGGGGTCAATAACGACACTTGATTGACCTAGGTATGCCATAGTGACACTTGATTGATCTAGGGGAGAATTAATAGGAGGGGGAAAAATGCAGTGTGGGTTAGAATGGGCAAATAAAGGAGAAGAGAGAAAGGGAGAGAAGGACCCAATACAACCCCTCGTTCTCTCAATAAAAAGGCTCTGCAGTACAGTGTGAAGGATGAGAAATGAAGAGAACAGAGTTATGTGACAGAGCTTGACAACCAGTGTTTATGACAAGCAGGTTGGTGAGCAGAAAACAAAAGAGAAAAAGAAGGAGGGAAAAAAGGAGATGTGAGAAATTGATGGAGATTTGCATAGTTCAAATCTAACTGCATTAGTTAAAATTTTTCCTTGAATATTTTTATCTGCCATTTCCAGTAGAATCAGGGATGGTATTTAGCATCTATTTATGAAAAGTAACACAGTGAGTCATAGAATACTGGTAAGGCTAAAGCCCCAGAGGAAACTGTGTGGGTAGCAGAGAAATCAAGCTTTCATACATTGAAGTAGCTGCAAAAGATAAAGATTCTTTTTTTTTTTAAGTCCCTCTATTTAGTATAGTGAACAATTTAAAGGAAACTTGAAGAAAACATGTTATGTAAGTAAAAAGTGAATGTTTGATTTCTACAACTTACAGAGAAAGTTAAATGAATTCAGACATTTTTATAGGTGTAAGTGGGACTCCACCAGCACCACCAGACTTTGTGAATGGTGTCTGTGTCCAGAAGGCACCATCTTGCGATCAAGCTTTTTAATCTTCTCAACATCCATAAAGACTTCACTAAATCTCTTTAACAGCAAAGCAAACAACATGTCCATCAATGGGACAAAAACATGAACCAGATTGCCTCACTGCAAGCCCAGATTTGGACCCATGGTGTTAAACTATAATGGAAATTAATACAGTGGAAAATCAAGAGAGAGAAAACATGCCATTTCTTCTTCTCTCTTTTTGATCAAAGTTAACCCTCCTCTCTAAGATAGTGGGAGGTGATATGGCAGGTAGTTCTTTTCACACTGACTCACAGAACCGCTCTATACAAGAAACAACTCCCTCTTTGTGAAATCCAGGAACATCATGGCTGAGGCAAACAGAAATGCGTGAGTAAAGGGATGTGCTGTTCAAATGGGCAGAGATGAGCAGCCTATCCTTGTGATCTTTCATACAGAAGGACTTCTGTTTGTAAAAGGCAGGGAAGGAGAGCTTGCTGAAGAAGCTGCCCTCACCAACAATATTTTTGGATTCTTACATGCTGATCTTTTAAGAAGTAGCTGAATTTCCTCATGAAACACTGTTTTTTCTCATCTTCAAATGACTCAATCTGGTGTGCTGGAAATTTCAGTTTGTGGCCCAGCTTTCCTGCAGAATAGCTACGTGGTCTTGCACAAGGTTTGCAATCCATGGAGAAGATAAGATAAGATAATGGGTATAAAATGTTAAGTCCTAGATGAATGAAAATAATAATCCCAAATCTGTTTTCCTTCCTAAGGAGAAGGCTTAAATTAGCCCTGTCCAGAAGAGAAATTCTTGCTAATTTTATTTTTATCTCCAATCACCAGCATCCCGACCACAGATCTTAACCTAGCATGGTATCCTTCCTCTTTCTTCGTTTCTTCCTGTAGAGTGTGAATACTACTTTTAATCTTATGTAGGTATTATTCGATGATTATATTCTACTCTTTCTGTTCTCTACATATTGATCCTACAAATATTGGCTGTTTCAGAGTGGAAATCTCTCAAGGGCATGGAATCATAAAAGTGAAACACAAGTAGGTATTGACTAATACTTTGTGTTAACTTGAAGACAGGGTTGATGATGATAATGATGATCTTCTTCACAGTTTACTAAAAGTAAGGGAAGTGGCAAATTTATTCCCAAACATCCCTCAGAGAAAGAGCCTAAGATGTATGCAAAAATCATGGAGAGAGAACAAAAATAATGAAAAAAATAGGAAGAATGACCTAATCTTGCCCTTTTACATGTACAGAGAGCATTTCCACTTCTACATTTCATTATTATGTGAACTTCAACATGTCTTAAACCAAACTCTGTCTTTTCTCCCTCAAAGCAGCTCTCCTGATTAGCATCCCCATTTCAGGTTTATTCTCGTAGCTTCCTAAGCTCAAAACCCCTGAGTCATTTATTACTGCTGCCTCTTCCATGCATTCATACCCAATCAGTAATCAAGTTCGTTGTTTCTGCCTTCAAAATAATTTTCATATTTTTCCCCTTCAGTTGCCATGGATACCATAAAATTTCCCTTTTTGCTTCATGCCTGGACAACTGTGGCAACTTCCCTAGTCTCTCGGCTCCAATCTGCCTTGCAGACAGCTGCTGCGGGAATAATTTCTTTTGCCATGTCATACCCCTGGCCAGAACCCTGCAGTGGCTCCTCACTGTTCTTACTTAAAATCCAAATCCTTTAAAGTAATTTGCATGACCTTCCATAATCTGACCATATTTAAAGAATCCCTGCTAATTTACAAGACTTTCTGCAAAATTGAGAAGTCACCCCCTCTGGGCATAGGAAGCCTTGTGATTTAAGGCTCAGCTAAAGAATCTAGACTTTTTACATTCTAAAGGGTGGTCTTATCCTTAGGGTGTATCCTATTCTGCTGTAGAGTACACAGGGCCCTTAGAGAGCAGAGCAAAAGCTGTTTTTCAGCCTCCAACCACTCAGAGGTCCTAGCAGTAACCCTCATGGCCATAGGCTGGCCCTGCAGCCTTCCTGTTCAACTTGATTTCTTTTTGCATGGAAGCTCAGTCCTTCTCTCCCACAACTTTGCTTTCCCTGAACAAGCTATCCTTAAGTTTACCAGTGTCCCTTGACTCATGTTTTTTGCATTTCTTGAAATACACTTCTGTTTCTTCATAGCTGGATAATTCCTGCTTGCCCTTCAAAATTCACCTTCAGTGTTACTCCTGTGGGAAGCCTTTTCTAACTCCATCATCTGAAAAAAACTGACCTTCTTAGTTCCTATAGCAGTGTGCATACTTAGTAGTACAGAGTAGTCAAATTTGATAACCTACAATGCAGATGGGCCAGAGTATGTACTTTTCAATTTTTGGGTTACTGATTTTATGTGGTTCTGGAATTTCTGGCAATGTTGGAAAACCATAAGCATTTCCATTTTAAGGGAACTCTGTCTCTTTTGGATAAATAATCAGACACTTCAAATGTTCTAACTCCCCTTTCTAGGGAGTAGATGGAGTCTGGAAGCAAGGGAAGGTTTGTGTGAATTAATGGTATCCAGGAAGCAGGGGAGAGGTGAGCAATTTATGTGCTGTCCTTCTATGCTTGCTTCTGGGGCTCTAGTTAAGCTCATCTCACTTGGTCTTTGGGAATCAGCCCCTATTCACACTAAAGCTGCGTCTGGCTGTTGTAACTCCACTCAGGTTGTATTCTTCCAGGATGGGCGAGGCATGATGATAGCTCCTGTGATATGATCACACACAAACACACACACACACACACACACACACACACACACACACACACACACA
>NW_022318804.1:0-2987 GCF_002776525.5 Piliocolobus tephrosceles
TGTTCTTCTGATATCACCACTTGATTCATCCTGCGAGTAACAAATCTCGACCCCATAGATTAACAGGAATTGAAGTAATTATTGGCTGAACAGTACTTTCTTGATTATCTGGCCCTAAACAATGTAAAATCATTGTACTTTCATACACTTCTGAAGCCGTGCCTACGCCAACAAGTCTTGTAACAGCCTTTTGTTTAGGCCAATTTTTTGGCCACTGATTTAAAGCAATGACAGAGATATCTGCTCCTGTGTCTACCAACCCTTCAAACTGTTTTCCTTGAATAATGGCCTTACACACAGGTCTGCTTTCAGAGACCAGACTTGCCCAATATGCAGCCTTTCCTGCCAGATCAGTGCTTCCGAATCCTCCTGTTCTTTTTATCTCACTGTTTCCAATTTTAATATAAGGTAGAAGTAATAATTGAGCGATCCTGTCTCCTGGACTGGCACTCCAAGGAATTGAGGAACTAATAACCAATTGAATTTCGCCTTCATAGTCTGAATCAACCACACCAGTATGAATTTGAACTCCTTTTAAATTTAAACTTGATCTTCCTAAGATTAGTCCTACAGTCCCCTCAGGCAATGGGCCGTATACCCCTGTGGGGATTTTTAGTGGAGGCTCCCCTGGAAGCAGAGAGACTGCTTGTATAGTACATAAATCTACTGCTGCACTGCCACTTGTGGCGGGGGATAATTGCTGTATTGTGATAACTGGCTTATTCCCTGAGACACTTGCGACAGTGGGGGTTGTTGTTCCTGAAAATCCTGAGGAACAAAGGGTTGAATTTGGAATGCCCCAGTTTGTTGCGGGGCCTGAGGCTGGCCCCTCCTCTCGTTTCCCGACAGTGGTTGCCCATTTTTATCAAATTTAGAACGACATTGAATACTCCAATGTTTTCCCTTTTTACATCTTGGACATAGGCCAGGTGGCCCTTTATCTGTTGTTGTAGTAACTTGAGTAGTTACATTTTGTTTATTTGAGACTAGGCAATTCTTTTTTAGATGACCAATTTGACCACAATTATAACATTTTCCCCCAAATGTTTTCACTTGTCCTCCTAAAGCAACTCCTGTGATTGCCTGAGCCATAAGCATAGCTTTATGCATAGCTCCTCCAATTCCATCGCAGGCTTTAACGTACTCTGAGATTACATCTGATCCTGCGGGAACCTTTCCTTTTAACGGCTTAATGGCTGATTGACAATCAGGATTGGCGTTTTCATATGCCATTAACTCCACTATGACTTTACGGGCATTTTCATCGGTAATTGACTTTTGAGCAGCATCTTGAAGTCTTGCTACGAAATCTGGGTAGGGCTCTTTACAGCCTTGTCTTACTGTATTAAAGGAAGGGCAGGCGGTTCCTGGGTCTTGGATTTTCTCCCAGGCCCTAAGGCAGATAGCCCTGATTTGCTCAATGGCCTCATTTGGCATTATTGCTTGTTGGTCAACAGTGCTCCAATTTTGACCTATTCCTAATAGTTGATCTGCATCTATGTTAATTGGAGGATTGGCAGTCCTATTTCTTCGGACCTGCACTTGTGCCCCATCAATCCACCAAGTCTTAAATTGTAAAAATTGAGAGGGTGAGAGTGAGGATTTTGCCAGAATCTCCCAATCATAAGGAATGAGTCTATGCCCATGAGCAATGGAATCTAATAATGTTCTCATGTAAGGAGAATTGGGTCCATACTGTTTTACTCCTTCTTTCATTTCTTTTAGCATTTTTATAGAAAAGGACTGATATCTGGCTTCTGCTACGGGAGGCTCTCCCTCTTGAGCCCCTTCTCTAGGTGGTCTTGCTTCTAATATTACTGGGAATTGCCACGCCTCAATATCTCCCTGTTTTCTTGCCTCATCAATAATTTTATGTATTGCACTACCCTGTGTACTAGGCGGTGCTGTAGGATTAAGTCTCATGGTGGGCGGCTGAGGATATGGCGCCCTGCCCTGTGGCACTGGAAATGTTCCTGGCTGTCCATACAGATTTTCTGGGGGCTGCCGATACTGCAGTTCAGCTGGCGGCCAGTATTGATAGGCTACTGGCGGCTGGATCTTACTTTCTACCTGCTGATATTGTGGACATTGTATTTGGATTGGCATTGCCATGGCAGAGACTCTATCTTTCTCTATTTGATCTTCTTTTGGAGTTTGTACTTGTTTCATTCCCTGCATTTGAGGTTCTAAGGTTGCAGGCATCTGAGCTGCTGTAAGAGGTGTTGGCCATCGTGGTTTAGACTCTGATGGCTCTGCTAATTCTGGATCTTTTTCCTCTAATTTTAACGTTTCAGGATATATTACCTCCTGTAATTGATTATTGTCAACATTTTGCGTTGACCGAGCCATTACCGGCTCTGCTGCACATTTACAGTGTGAACTTTCTTTTCCTTTCCGGGATTCTATCCCTGCCTCTTTTTCACAATCTACTGCACAGCTTTTAGGGACATCAGAAACTGGAATGCTATCTTCTTCTGTTTGCAACGGTTCTAAAGCTACTTTAATAATGACCCAATCATTCCATACTGTAAGTGGGATGATTTTACCTTCCCTACTTGCTTGTTTTAATTCTTTGCCAATTTTTTCCCAATCTTTTAGATCTACAGTTCCCTGTTCTGGAAACCATGGACAAAACTGTTCTATTGTTTGAAAGAGCGTATTTAGATTTTTGGTAGACACTTTAACTCCCCCTCTTTTTAAGAGAATTTTTATAAAGCTGCGATAAGAGGCATATCTACTTTTAGTTTGTCCCATTGTTACCCTAGGTTCTTCCGAGCGCACAAGCTTACCGCAAGGCTGACTGTAGACGTACTCGGGAGTCTCTCGTCGACTTGTCCTCAATGACCACGCTCCAGCGTACCTTCACCTTAGCAAAAAGCCTCCACGTTGGACGCCAGATGAAGGGGTGGCCTGCCCCTCCACACCTGTGGGTGCTTCTCACTAGGTGGGACGAGAGACTTGAGAAAAGGAAATAATACACAGAGACA
>NW_022318805.1:0-2987 GCF_002776525.5 Piliocolobus tephrosceles
TGTCTCTGTGTATTATTTCCTTTTCTCAAGTCTCTCGTCCCACCTAGTGAGAAGCACCCACAGGTGTGGAGGGGCAGGCCACCCCTTCATCTGGCGTCCAACGTGGAGGCTTTTTGCTAAGGTGAAGGTACGCTGGAGCGTGGTCATTGAGGACAAGTCGACGAGAGACTCCCGAGTACGTCTACAGTCAGCCTTGCGGTAAGCTTGTGCGCTCGGAAGAACCTAGGGTAACAATGGGACAAACTAAAAGTAGATATGCCTCTTATCGCAGCTTTATAAAAATTCTCTTAAAAAGAGGGGGAGTTAAAGTGTCTACCAAAAATCTAAATACGCTCTTTCAAACAATAGAACAGTTTTGTCCATGGTTTCCAGAACAGGGAACTGTAGATCTAAAAGATTGGGAAAAAATTGGCAAAGAATTAAAACAAGCAAGTAGGGAAGGTAAAATCATCCCACTTACAGTATGGAATGATTGGGTCATTATTAAAGTAGCTTTAGAACCGTTGCAAACAGAAGAAGATAGCATTCCAGTTTCTGATGTCCCTAAAAGCTGTGCAGTAGATTGTGAAAAAGAGGCAGGGATAGAATCCCGGAAAGGAAAAGAAAGTTCACACTGTAAATGTGCAGCAGAGCCGGTAATGGCTCGGTCAACGCAAAATGTTGACAATAATCAATTACAGGAGGTAATATATCCTGAAACGTTAAAATTAGAGGAAAAAGATCCAGAATTAGCAGAGCCATCAGAGTCTAAACCACGATGGCCAACACCTCTTACAGCAGCTCAGATGCCTGCAACCTTAGAACCTCAAATGCAGGGAATGAAACAAGTACAAACTCCAAAAGAAGATCAAATAGAGAAAGATAGAGTCTCTGCCATGGCAATGCCAATCCAAATACAATGTCCACAATATCAGCAGGTAGAAAGTAAGATCCAGCCGCCAGTAGCCTATCAATACTGGCCGCCAGCTGAACTGCAGTATCGGCAGCCCCCAGAAAATCTGTATGGACAGCCAGGAACATTTCCAGTGCCACAGGGCAGGGCGCCATATCCTCAGCCGCCCACCATGAGACTTAATCCTACAGCACCGCCTAGTACACAGGGTAGTGCAATACATAAAATTATTGATGAGGCAAGAAAACAGGGAGATATTGAGGCGTGGCAATTCCCAGTAATATTAGAAGCAAGACCACCTAGAGAAGGGGCTCAAGAGGGAGAGCCTCCCGTAGCAGAAGCCAGATATCAGTCCTTTTCTATAAAAATGCTAAAAGAAATGAAAGAAGGAGTAAAACAGTATGGACCCAATTCTCCTTACATGAGAACATTATTAGATTCCATTGCTCATGGGCATAGACTCATTCCTTATGATTGGGAGATTCTGGCAAAATCCTCACTCTCACCCTCTCAATTTTTACAATTTAAGACTTGGTGGATTGATGGGGCACAAGTGCAGGTCCGAAGAAATAGGACTGCCAATCCTCCAATTAACATAGATGCAGATCAACTATTAGGAATAGGTCAAAATTGGAGCACTGTTGACCAACAAGCAATAATGCCAAATGAGGCCATTGAGCAAATCAGGGCTATCTGCCTTAGGGCCTGGGAGAAAATCCAAGACCCAGGAACCGCCTGCCCTTCCTTTAATACAGTAAGACAAGGCTGTAAAGAGCCCTACCCAGATTTCGTAGCAAGACTTCAAGATGCTGCTCAAAAGTCAATTACCGATGAAAATGCCCGTAAAGTCATAGTGGAGTTAATGGCATATGAAAACGCCAATCCTGATTGTCAATCAGCCATTAAGCCGTTAAAAGGAAAGGTTCCCGCAGGATCAGATGTAATCTCAGAGTACGTTAAAGCCTGCGATGGAATTGGAGGAGCTATGCATAAAGCTATGCTTATGGCTCAGGCAATCACAGGAGTTGCTTTAGGAGGACAAGTGAAAACATTTGGGGGAAAATGTTATAATTGTGGTCAAATTGGTCATCTAAAAAAGAATTGCCTAGTCTCAAATAAACAAAATGTAACTACTCAAGTTACTACAACAACAGATAAAGGGCCACCTGGCCTATGTCCAAGATGTAAAAAGGGAAAACATTGGAGTATTCAATGTCGTTCTAAATTTGATAAAAATGGGCAACCACTGTCGGGAAACGAGAGGAGGGGCCAGCCTCAGGCCCCGCAACAAACTGGGGCATTCCAAATTCAACCCTTTGTTCCTCAGGATTTTCAGGAACAACAACCCCCACTGTCGCAAGTGTCTCAGGGAATAAGCCAGTTATCACAATACAGCAATTATCCCCCGCCACAAGTGGCAGTGCAGCAGTAGATTTATGTACTATACAAGCAGTCTCTCTGCTTCCAGGGGAGCCTCCACTAAAAATCCCCACAGGGGTATACGGCCCATTGCCTGAGGGGACTGTAGGACTAATCTTAGGAAGATCAAGTTTAAATTTAAAAGGAGTTCAAATTCATACTGGTGTGGTTGATTCAGACTATGAAGGCGAAATTCAATTGGTTATTAGTTCCTCAATTCCTTGGAGTGCCAGTCCAGGAGACAGGATCGCTCAATTATTACTTCTACCTTATATTAAAATTGGAAACAGTGAGATAAAAAGAACAGGAGGATTCGGAAGCACTGATCTGGCAGGAAAGGCTGCATATTGGGCAAGTCTGGTCTCTGAAAGCAGACCTGTGTGTAAGGCCATTATTCAAGGAAAACAGTTTGAAGGGTTGGTAGACACAGGAGCAGATATCTCTGTCATTGCTTTAAATCAGTGGCCAAAAAATTGGCCTAAACAAAAGGCTGTTACAAGACTTGTTGGCGTAGGCACGGCTTCAGAAGTGTATGAAAGTACAATGATTTTACATTGTTTAGGGCCAGATAATCAAGAAAGTACTGTTCAGCCAATAATTACTTCAATTCCTGTTAATCTATGGGGTCGAGATTTGTTACTCGCAGGATGAATCAAGTGGTGATATCAGAAGAACA
>NW_022318806.1:0-5728 GCF_002776525.5 Piliocolobus tephrosceles
GCAATCATCACAGGGTCCTGAGGTGACATATATCCTCCTCAGCTTACTAAGAAAATGATGGGATTAAGAGATTAAAGACATAGGAAATTACAAAAGTATAAATTTTGAAGAACTAATAAAATGTCCATGAAATCTTCATATTTTATGTTTTTCTGCTGTGGCTTCAGCCAGTCCCTCCGTGGAGGCGCTTTTCTTTGCATCTCCGATGGGTTCATTGTAGAACTTCAAATGTCTAGTGGGTATCCGTATAGGAAGCTGATTTTCTCCTGGTGAAACATAAGCAAAACCTCTTCCCCAGGTTATCACCTTCCCTATTCCCCATGTCCTATTTTTGTTGTCTTTCCACCAAATCAGTTTTCCTTCATGTGGACTGTTTTTTTTTCTTACCAGTAAGATGTTGTTCTGCAGAAGTAGTAGTCTGATTTCTATAAATGTTTAAAAAATTTAAAGTATAGAGTGCTAGATTAAGCTGCATCTGAGGAGAGGTACACTCCTTACTGTCTCCCCTTTTTTTTGTTTAACTAACTGAGTTTTGAGTGTTCTATTAGTTCTTTCTACTATGGCCTGTCCTTGGGAATTATAAGGAATTCCTGTTTTATGTGTAATATTCCACTGATTTAAGAATTTTTGGAAAGCTTTGCTACAATAACCTGGTCCATTGTCAGTTTTAATTTTTTCTGGAACTCCCATTACAGCAAAACAAGATAATAAATGTTTTTTAACATGGGAAGTACTTTCTCCTGTCTGGCATGTTGCCCATATGAAATGTGAATAAGTATCAACTGTTACATGAACATATGATAATTTTCCAAATGAAGGTACATGGGTAACATCCATTTGCCATAATGCATTAGGACACAGACCTCTGGGATTAACTCCTGCCTCTTGAGTGGGCAGGTGTAGCACTTGACACTGGGTACAATGTTGTACAATATTTTTTGCCTGTTTCCATGTGACATCAAATTTGTTTTTTAACCCTGCTGCATTTACATGAGTCAAAGCATGAAGTTCTTGTGCTTTTATGAATGCAGAGGATACCAGTAAGTCAGCTTTTTCATTAGCTTTAGTTAAAGGTCCTGGTAAATTAGTGTGTGCTCGAATATGAGTAATATAAAATGGGAAATTCCTCTTTCTTACAGTTTGTTGTAACAAATTGAATAGCTGGTTTAACTGATCATCCATGCTATATTTAATTAGAGCTGTCTCAACATCTCTTGTAGCCTGTACTACATATGCAGAATCTGATATAATATTAACAGGTTGATTAAAATCTTCTAACACTGTACTGACTGCAACCAACTCTGCCCTTTGAGCTGATTGATATTGAGTTTTGATTACTCGCTCTTTTGGCCCTGTGTAAGCTGCTTTTCCATTGCTGGAACCATCAGTAAATACTGTCAGAGCATTTTCTAAAGGTTCATGTCTGGTAATTTTAGGTAAAATCCAAGTAGTCAATTTTAAAAACTGGAAGATTTTTGTTTTTGGGTAATGATTATCAATAATTCCCACAAAATCAGCAAGGCCAATTTGCCATGCACCAGAATTGATAAAGGCTTGTTTAACTTGTTCCTTGGTTAAAGGGACAACTATTTTGTCTGGGTCATTACCACACAATTTTATTATTCGTAATCTTGTTTGACCAATTAATGTAGCTATTTGATCCAAGTACAATGTAAAAGTTTTAATTGTACTGTGTGGAAGGAATGACCACTCCACAAGATCAGTATTTTGAACAATGATGCCTGTTGGAGAATGTGCAGTGGCAAAAATCAAAAGTTGGAGTGGGGCTAAAGAATCTATTCTACTTATTTGCGCTGACTGAATTTTTTCTTCCACTAATTTAATTTCTTTTGTTGCCTCTGGGGTCAATGTTCTTCTACTATTTAAGTCTGGATCTCCTCTTAGGATAGAGAACAAATTTGACATGGCATAAGTAGGAATGCCTAGAGTTGGCCGAATCCAATTAATATCGCCTAACAATTTTTGAAAGTCATTTAATGTTTCCAATGTATCTTTTCTTATTTCTATTTTTTTGGCTTAATTTTTCTATTTTCTATTTGCATCCCTAAATAATGAAAAGGATCAGAGGTTTGGATCTTATCAAATGCTATTGTTAGTCCTGCGTTGGCAACCTCTGCTTGCAGAAATGTGTAACAGTCAATTAATCTTTCTCTTGTTTCTGCAGCACATAAAATGTCATCAATATAGTGAATGATATAACAATCTGAAAATTTGTCTCTAACTGGTTGAAGGACTTGACCTACGAAAGTTTGACAAATAGTTGGACTATTAAGCATTCCCTGTGGTAAAACTTTCCACTGAAACCTGGTGGCTGGCTCTTTATTATTTATAGCTGGTATAGTAAAGGCAAATTTTTTACAATCTTGCTCTGCCAGAGGAATGGTAAAAAAGCAATCCTTAAGATCAATTATAATTAAAGGCCAGTCTTTTGGGATCATGGCCGGAGAGGGCAATCCAGGTTGGAGAGGCCCCATGGGTTGAATTACAGCGTTTACGGCTCTTAAGTCCATTAACATACGCCATTTGCCTGATTTTTTCCGAATTACAAATACAGGAGAATTCCAGGGTGAGAATGAAGGCTCAATGTGTCCCTTTTCTAATTGTTCCTTTGCTAATAAATGTAAAGCCTCCAGTTTTTGCTTTGGTAGCGGCCACTGATTTACCCATACCGGTTTTTCTGTTTTCCAAGTTAATGGAATGGGTTTAGGAGGCTCTACAGTGGCCGCCCCTAAAAAGGATACCCTATTCCTTTTCTTTCTTGATTTTTCTCAGTCTCAATTGGGACTTTAATGCCATTTTCATTTTTTCCTAATCCCTTTCCTGGTATATATCCCATCTTAGTCATGATTTTTTGACTCACGGGGCTGTATAATGGAGTGGGCATAATGATTTCTGCACCCCATTGTTGTAACAAATCTCGACCCCATAGATTAACAGGAATTGAAGTAATCATTGGCTGAACAGTACTTTCTTGATTATCTGGCCCTAAACAATGTAAAATCATTGTACTTTCATACACTTCTGAAGCTGTGCCTACGCCAACAAGTCTTGTAACAGCCTTTTGTTTAGGCCAATTTTTTGGCCACTGATTTAAGGCAATGACAGAGATATCTGCTCCTGTGTCTACCAACCCTTCAAACTGTTTTCCTTGAATAATGGCCTTACACACAGGTCTGCTTTCAGAGACCAGACTTGCCCAATATGCAGCCTTTCCTGCCAGATCAGTGCTTCCGAATCCTCCTGTTCTTTTTATCTCACTGTTTCCAATTTTAATATAAGGTAGAAGTAATAATTGAGCGATCCTGTCTCCTGGACTGGCACTCCAAGGAATTGAGGAACTAATAACCAATTGAATTTCGCCTTCATAGTCTGAATCAACCACACCAGTATGAATTTGAACTCCTTTTAAATTTAAACTTGATCTTCCTAAGATTAGTCCTACAGTCCCCTCAGGCAATGGGCCGTATACCCCTGTGGGGATTTTTAGTGGAGGCTCCCCTGGAAGCAGAGAGACTGCTTGTATAGTACATAAATCTACTGCTGCACTGCCACTTGTGGCGGGGGATAATTGCTGTATTGTGATAACTGGCTTATTCCCTGAGACACTTGCGACAGTGGGGGTTGTTGTTCCTGAAAATCCTGAGGAACAAAGGGTTGAATTTGGAATGCCCCAGTTTGTTGCGGGGCCTGAGGCTGGCCCCTCCTCTCGTTTCCCGACAGTGGTTGCCCATTTTTATCAAATTTAGAACGACATTGAATACTCCAATGTTTTCCCCTTTTACATCTTGGGCATAGGCCAGGTGGCCCTTTATCTGTTGTTGTAGTAACTTGAGTAGTTACATTTTGTTTATTTGAGACTAGGCAATTCTTTTTTAGATGACCAATTTGACCACAATTATAACATTTTCCCCCAAATGTTTTCACTTGTCCTCCTAAAGCAACTCCTGTGATTGCCTGAGCCATAAGCATAGCTTTATGCATAGCTCCTCCAATTCCATCGCAGGCTTTAACGTACTCTGAGATTACATCTGATCCTGCGGGAACCTTTCCTTTTAACGGCTTAATGGCTGATTGACAATCAGGATTGGCGTTTTCATATGCCATTAACTCCACTATGACTTTACGGGCATTTTCATCGGTAATTGACTTTTGAGCAGCATCTTGAAGTCTTGCTACGAAATCTGGGTAGGGCTCTTTACAGCCTTGTCTTACTGTATTAAAGGAAGGGCAGGCGGTTCCTGGGTCTTGGATTTTCTCCCAGGCCCTAAGGCAGATAGCCCTGATTTGCTCAATGGCCTCATTTGGCATTATTGCTTGTTGGTCAACAGTGCTCCAATTTTGACCTATTCCTAATAGTTGATCTACATCTATGTTAATTGGAGGATTGGCAGTCCTATTTCTTCGGACCTGCACTTGTGCCCCATCAATCCACCAAGTCTTAAATTGTAAAAATTGAGAGGGTGAGAGTGAGGATTTTGCCAGAATCTCCCAATCATAAGGAATGAGTCTATGCCCATGAGCAATGGAATCTAATAATGTTCTCATGTAAGGAGAATTGGGTCCATACTGTTTTACTCCTTCTTTCATTTCTTTTAGCATTTTTATAGAAAAGGACTGATATCTGGCTTCTGCTACGGGAGGCTCTCCCTCTTGAGCCCCTTCTCCAGGTGGTCTTGCTTCTAATATTACTGGGAATTGCCATGCCTCAATATCTCCCTGTTTTCTTGCCTCATCAAAAATTTTATGTATTGCACTACCCTGTGTACTGGGCGGTGCTGTAGGATTAAGTCTCATGGTGGGCGGCTGAGGATATGGCGCCCTGCCCTGTGGCACTGGAAATGTTCCTGGCTGTCCATACAGATTTTCTGGGGGCTGCCGATACTGCAGTTCAGCTGGCGGCCAGTATTGATAGGCTACTGGCTGCTGGATCTTACTTTCTACCTGCTGATATTGTGGACATTGTATTTGGATTGGCATTGCCGTGACAGAGACTCTATCTTTCTCTATTTGATCTTTTTTTGGAGTTTGTACTTGTTTAATCTGCATTTGAGGTTCTAAGGTTGCAGGCATCTGAGCTGTTGTAAGAGGTGTTGGCCATCGTGGTTTAGACTCTGATGGCTCTGCTAATTCTGGATCTTTTTCCTCTAATTTTAACGTTTCAGGATATATTACCTCCTGTAATTGATTATTGTCAACATTTTGCGTTGACCGAGCCATTACCGGCTCTGCTGCACATTTACAGTGTGAACTTTCTTTTCCTTTCCGGGATTCTATCCCTGCCTCTTTTTCACAATCTACTGCACAGCTTTTAGGGACATCAGAAACTGGAATGCTATCTTCTTCTGTTTGCAACGGTTCTAAAGCTACTTTAATAATGACCCAATCATTCCATACTGTAAGTGGGATGATTTTACCTTCCCTACTTGCTTGTTTTAATTCTTTGCCAATTTTTTCCCAATCTTTTAGATCTACAGTTCCCTGTTCTGGAAACCATGGACAAAACTGTTCTATTGTTTGAAAGAGCGTATTTAGATTTTTGGTAGACACTTTAACTCCCCCTCTTTTTAAGAGAATTTTTATAAAGCTGTGATAAGAGGCATATCTACTTTTAGTTTGTCCCATTGTTACCCTAGGTTCTTCCGAGCGCACAAGCTTACCGCAAGGCTGACTGTAGACGTACTCGGGAGTCTCTCGTCGACTTGTCCTC
>NW_022318807.1:0-5728 GCF_002776525.5 Piliocolobus tephrosceles
GAGGACAAGTCGACGAGAGACTCCCGAGTACGTCTACAGTCAGCCTTGCGGTAAGCTTGTGCGCTCGGAAGAACCTAGGGTAACAATGGGACAAACTAAAAGTAGATATGCCTCTTATCACAGCTTTATAAAAATTCTCTTAAAAAGAGGGGGAGTTAAAGTGTCTACCAAAAATCTAAATACGCTCTTTCAAACAATAGAACAGTTTTGTCCATGGTTTCCAGAACAGGGAACTGTAGATCTAAAAGATTGGGAAAAAATTGGCAAAGAATTAAAACAAGCAAGTAGGGAAGGTAAAATCATCCCACTTACAGTATGGAATGATTGGGTCATTATTAAAGTAGCTTTAGAACCGTTGCAAACAGAAGAAGATAGCATTCCAGTTTCTGATGTCCCTAAAAGCTGTGCAGTAGATTGTGAAAAAGAGGCAGGGATAGAATCCCGGAAAGGAAAAGAAAGTTCACACTGTAAATGTGCAGCAGAGCCGGTAATGGCTCGGTCAACGCAAAATGTTGACAATAATCAATTACAGGAGGTAATATATCCTGAAACGTTAAAATTAGAGGAAAAAGATCCAGAATTAGCAGAGCCATCAGAGTCTAAACCACGATGGCCAACACCTCTTACAACAGCTCAGATGCCTGCAACCTTAGAACCTCAAATGCAGATTAAACAAGTACAAACTCCAAAAAAAGATCAAATAGAGAAAGATAGAGTCTCTGTCACGGCAATGCCAATCCAAATACAATGTCCACAATATCAGCAGGTAGAAAGTAAGATCCAGCAGCCAGTAGCCTATCAATACTGGCCGCCAGCTGAACTGCAGTATCGGCAGCCCCCAGAAAATCTGTATGGACAGCCAGGAACATTTCCAGTGCCACAGGGCAGGGCGCCATATCCTCAGCCGCCCACCATGAGACTTAATCCTACAGCACCGCCCAGTACACAGGGTAGTGCAATACATAAAATTTTTGATGAGGCAAGAAAACAGGGAGATATTGAGGCATGGCAATTCCCAGTAATATTAGAAGCAAGACCACCTGGAGAAGGGGCTCAAGAGGGAGAGCCTCCCGTAGCAGAAGCCAGATATCAGTCCTTTTCTATAAAAATGCTAAAAGAAATGAAAGAAGGAGTAAAACAGTATGGACCCAATTCTCCTTACATGAGAACATTATTAGATTCCATTGCTCATGGGCATAGACTCATTCCTTATGATTGGGAGATTCTGGCAAAATCCTCACTCTCACCCTCTCAATTTTTACAATTTAAGACTTGGTGGATTGATGGGGCACAAGTGCAGGTCCGAAGAAATAGGACTGCCAATCCTCCAATTAACATAGATGTAGATCAACTATTAGGAATAGGTCAAAATTGGAGCACTGTTGACCAACAAGCAATAATGCCAAATGAGGCCATTGAGCAAATCAGGGCTATCTGCCTTAGGGCCTGGGAGAAAATCCAAGACCCAGGAACCGCCTGCCCTTCCTTTAATACAGTAAGACAAGGCTGTAAAGAGCCCTACCCAGATTTCGTAGCAAGACTTCAAGATGCTGCTCAAAAGTCAATTACCGATGAAAATGCCCGTAAAGTCATAGTGGAGTTAATGGCATATGAAAACGCCAATCCTGATTGTCAATCAGCCATTAAGCCGTTAAAAGGAAAGGTTCCCGCAGGATCAGATGTAATCTCAGAGTACGTTAAAGCCTGCGATGGAATTGGAGGAGCTATGCATAAAGCTATGCTTATGGCTCAGGCAATCACAGGAGTTGCTTTAGGAGGACAAGTGAAAACATTTGGGGGAAAATGTTATAATTGTGGTCAAATTGGTCATCTAAAAAAGAATTGCCTAGTCTCAAATAAACAAAATGTAACTACTCAAGTTACTACAACAACAGATAAAGGGCCACCTGGCCTATGCCCAAGATGTAAAAGGGGAAAACATTGGAGTATTCAATGTCGTTCTAAATTTGATAAAAATGGGCAACCACTGTCGGGAAACGAGAGGAGGGGCCAGCCTCAGGCCCCGCAACAAACTGGGGCATTCCAAATTCAACCCTTTGTTCCTCAGGATTTTCAGGAACAACAACCCCCACTGTCGCAAGTGTCTCAGGGAATAAGCCAGTTATCACAATACAGCAATTATCCCCCGCCACAAGTGGCAGTGCAGCAGTAGATTTATGTACTATACAAGCAGTCTCTCTGCTTCCAGGGGAGCCTCCACTAAAAATCCCCACAGGGGTATACGGCCCATTGCCTGAGGGGACTGTAGGACTAATCTTAGGAAGATCAAGTTTAAATTTAAAAGGAGTTCAAATTCATACTGGTGTGGTTGATTCAGACTATGAAGGCGAAATTCAATTGGTTATTAGTTCCTCAATTCCTTGGAGTGCCAGTCCAGGAGACAGGATCGCTCAATTATTACTTCTACCTTATATTAAAATTGGAAACAGTGAGATAAAAAGAACAGGAGGATTCGGAAGCACTGATCTGGCAGGAAAGGCTGCATATTGGGCAAGTCTGGTCTCTGAAAGCAGACCTGTGTGTAAGGCCATTATTCAAGGAAAACAGTTTGAAGGGTTGGTAGACACAGGAGCAGATATCTCTGTCATTGCCTTAAATCAGTGGCCAAAAAATTGGCCTAAACAAAAGGCTGTTACAAGACTTGTTGGCGTAGGCACAGCTTCAGAAGTGTATGAAAGTACAATGATTTTACATTGTTTAGGGCCAGATAATCAAGAAAGTACTGTTCAGCCAATGATTACTTCAATTCCTGTTAATCTATGGGGTCGAGATTTGTTACAACAATGGGGTGCAGAAATCATTATGCCCACTCCATTATACAGCCCCGTGAGTCAAAAAATCATGACTAAGATGGGATATATACCAGGAAAGGGATTAGGAAAAAATGAAAATGGCATTAAAGTCCCAATTGAGACTGAGAAAAATCAAGAAAGAAAAGGAATAGGGTATCCTTTTTAGGGGCGGCCACTGTAGAGCCTCCTAAACCCATTCCATTAACTTGGAAAACAGAAAAACCGGTATGGGTAAATCAGTGGCCGCTACCAAAGCAAAAACTGGAGGCTTTACATTTATTAGCAAAGGAACAATTAGAAAAGGGACACATTGAGCCTTCATTCTCACCCTGGAATTCTCCTGTATTTGTAATTCGGAAAAAATCAGGCAAATGGCGTATGTTAATGGACTTAAGAGCCGTAAACGCTGTAATTCAACCCATGGGGCCTCTCCAACCTGGATTGCCCTCTCCGGCCATGATCCCAAAAGACTGGCCTTTAATTATAATTGATCTTAAGGATTGCTTTTTTACCATTCCTCTGGCAGAGCAAGATTGTAAAAAATTTGCCTTTACTATACCAGCTATAAATAATAAAGAGCCAGCCACCAGGTTTCAGTGGAAAGTTTTACCACAGGGAATGCTTAATAGTCCAACTATTTGTCAAACTTTCGTAGGTCAAGTCCTTCAACCAGTTAGAGACAAATTTTCAGATTGTTATATCATTCACTATATTGATGACATTTTATGTGCTGCAGAAACAAGAGAAAGATTAATTGACTGTTACACATTTCTGCAAGCAGAGGTTGCCAACGCAGGACTAACAATAGCATTTGATAAGATCCAAACCTCTGATCCTTTTCATTATTTAGGGATGCAAATAGAAAATAGAAAAATTAAGCCAAAAAAATAGAAATAAGAAAAGATACATTGGAAACATTAAATGACTTTCAAAAATTGTTAGGCGATATTAATTGGATTCGGCCAACTCTAGGCATTCCTACTTATGCCATGTCAAATTTGTTCTCTATCCTAAGAGGAGATCCAGACTTAAATAGTAGAAGAACATTGACCCCAGAGGCAACAAAAGAAATTAAATTAGTGGAAGAAAAAATTCAGTCAGCGCAAATAAGTAGAATAGATTCTTTAGCCCCACTCCAACTTTTGATTTTTGCCACTGCACATTCTCCAACAGGCATCATTGTTCAAAATACTGATCTTGTGGAGTGGTCATTCCTTCCACACAGTACAATTAAAACTTTTACATTGTACTTGGATCAAATAGCTACATTAATTGGTCAAACAAGATTACGAATAATAAAATTGTGTGGTAATGACCCAGACAAAATAGTTGTCCCTTTAACCAAGGAACAAGTTAAACAAGCCTTTATCAATTCTGGTGCATGGCAAATTGGCCTTGCTGATTTTGTGGGAATTATTGATAATCATTACCCAAAAACAAAAATCTTCCAGTTTTTAAAATTGACTACTTGGATTTTACCTAAAATTACCAGACATGAACCTTTAGAAAATGCTCTGACAGTATTTACTGATGGTTCCAGCAATGGAAAAGCAGCTTACACAGGGCCAAAAGAGCGAGTAATCAAAACTCAATATCAATCAGCTCAAAGGGCAGAGTTGGTTGCAGTCAGTACAGTGTTAGAAGATTTTAATCAACCTGTTAATATTATATCAGATTCTGCATATGTAGTACAGGCTACAAGAGATGTTGAGACAGCTCTAATTAAATATAGCATGGATGATCAGTTAAACCAGCTATTCAATTTGTTACAACAAACTGTAAGAAAGAGGAATTTCCCATTTTATATTACTCATATTCGAGCACACACTAATTTACCAGGACCTTTAACTAAAGCTAATGAAAAAGCTGACTTACTGGTATCCTCTGCATTCATAAAAGCACAAGAACTTCATGCTTTGACTCATGTAAATGCAGCAGGGTTAAAAAACAAATTTGATGTCACATGGAAACAGGCAAAAAATATTGTACAACATTGTACCCAGTGTCAAGTGCTACACCTGCCCACTCAAGAGGCAGGAGTTAATCCCAGAGGTCTGTGTCCTAATGCATTATGGCAAATGGATGTTACCCATGTACCTTCATTTGGAAAATTATCATATGTTCATGTAACAGTTGATACTTATTCACATTTCATATGGGCAACATGCCAGACAGGAGAAAGTACTTCCCATGTTAAAAAACATTTATTATCTTGTTTTGCTGTAATGGGAGTTCCAGAAAAAATTAAAACTGACAATGGACCAGGTTATTGTAGCAAAGCTTTCCAAAAATTCTTAAATCAGTGGAATATTACACATAAAACAGGAATTCCTTATAATTCCCAAGGACAGGCCATAGTAGAAAGAACTAATAGAACACTCAAAACTCAGTTAGTTAAACAAAAAAAAGGGGAGACAGTAAGGAGTGTACCTCTCCTCAGATGCAGCTTAATCTAGCACTCTATACTTTAAATTTTTTAAACATTTATAGAAATCAGACTACTACTTCTGCAGAACAACATCTTACTGGTAAGAAAAAAAAACAGTCCACATGAAGGAAAACTGATTTGGTGGAAAGACAACAAAAATAGGACATGGGGAATAGGGAAGGTGATAACCTGGGGAAGAGGTTTTGCTTATGTTTCACCAGGAGAAAATCAGCTTCCTATACGGATACCCACTAGACATTTGAAGTTCTACAATGAACCCATCGGAGATGCAAAGAAAAGCGCCTCCACGGAGGGACTGGCTGAAGCCACAGCAGAAAAACATAAAATATGAAGATTTCATGGACATTTTATTAGTTCTTCAAAATTTATACTTTTGTAATTTCCTATGTCTTTAATCTCTTAATCCCATCATTTTCTTAGTAAGCTGAGGAGGATATATGTCACCTCAGGACCCTGTGATGATTGC
>NW_022318808.1:0-3579 GCF_002776525.5 Piliocolobus tephrosceles
TGTTCTTCTGATATCACCACTTGATTCATCCTGCGAGTAACAAATCTTGACCCCATAGATTAACAGGAATTGAAGTAATTATTGGCTGAACAGTACTTTCTTGATTATCTGGCCCTAAACAATGTAAAATCATTGTACTTTCATACACTTCTGAAGCCGTGCCTACGCCAACAAGTCTTGTAACAGCCTTTTGTTTAGGCCAATTTTTTGGCCACTGATTTAAAGCAATGACAGAGATATCTGCTCCTGTGTCTACCAACCCTTCAAACTGTTTTCCTTGAATAATGGCCTTACACACAGGTCTGCTTTCAGAGACCAGACTTGCCCAATATGCAGCCTTTCCTGCCAGATCAGTGCTTCCAAATCCTCCTGTTCTTTTTATCTCACTGTTTCCAATTTTAATATAAGGTAGAAGTAATAATTGAGCGATCCTGTCTCCTGGACTGGCACTCCAAGGAATTGAGGAACTAATAACCAATTGAATTTCGCCTTCATAGTCTGAATCAACCACACCAGTATGAATTTGAACTCCTTTTAAATTTAAACTTGATCTTCCTAAGATTAGTCCTACAGTCCCCTCAGGCAATGGGCCGTATACCCCTGTGGGGATTTTTTGTGGAGGCTCCCCTGGAAGCAGAGAGACTGCTTGTATAGTACATAGATCTACTGCTGCACTGCCACTTGTGGCGGGGGATAATTGCTGTATTGTGATAACTGGCTTATTCCCTGAGACACTTGCGACAGTGGGGGTTGTTGTTCCTGAAAATCCTGAGGAACAAAGGATTGAATTTGGAATGCCCCAGTTTGTTGCGGGGCCTGAGGCTGGCCCCTCCTCTCGTTTCCCGACAGTGGTTGCCCATTTTTATCAAATTTAGAACGACATTGAATACTCCAATGTTTTCCCTTTTTACATCTTGGACATAGGCCAGGTGGCCCTTTATCTGTTGTTGTAGTAACTTGAGTAGTTACATTTTGTTTATTTGAGACTAGGCAATTCTTTTTTAGATGACCAATTTGACCACAATTATAACATTTTCCCCCAAATGTTTTCACTTGTCCTCCTAAAGCAACTCCTGTGATTGCCTGAGCCATAAGCATAGCTTTATGCATAGCTCCTCCAATTCCATCGCAGGCTTTAACGTACTCTGAGATTACATCTGATCCTGCGGGAACCTTTCCTTTTAACGGCTTAATGGCTGATTGACAATCAGGATTGGCGTTTTCATATGCCATTAACTCCACTATGACTTTACGGGCATTTTCATCGGTAATTGACTTTTGAGCAGCATCTTGAAGTCTTGCTACGAAATCTGGGTAGGGCTCTTTACAGCCTTGTCTTACTGTATTAAAGGAAGGGCAGGCGGTTCCTGGGTCTTGGATTTTCTCCCAGGCCCTAAGGCAGATAGCCCTGATTTGCTCAATGGCCTCATTTGGCATTATTGCTTGTTGGTCAACAGTGCTCCAATTTTGACCTATTCCTAATAGTTGATCTACATCTATGTTAATTGGAGGATTGGCAGTCCTATTTCTTCGGACCTGCACTTGTGCCCCATCAATCCACCAAGTCTTAAATTGTAAAAATTGAGAGGGTGAGAGTGAGGATTTGCCAGAATCTCCCAATCATAAGGAATGAGTCTATGCCCATGAGCAATGGAATCTAATAATGTTCTCATGTAAGGAGAATTGGGTCCATACTGTTTTACTCCTTCTTTCATTTCTTTTAGCATTTTTATAGAAAAGGACTGATATTTGGCTTCTGCTACGGGAGGCTCTCCCTCTTGAGCCCCTTCTCTAGGTGGTCTTGCTTCTAATATTACTGGGAATTGCCACGCCTCAATATCTCCCTGTTTTCTTGCCTCATCAATAATTTTATGTATTGCACTACCCTGTGTACTAGGCGGTGCTGTAGGATTAAGTCTCATGGTGGGCGGCTGAGGATATGGCGCCCTGCCCTGTGGCACTGGAAATGTTCCTGGCTGTCCATACAGATTTTCTGGGGGCTGCCGATACTGCAGTTCAGCTGGCGGCCAGTATTGATAGGCTACTGGCGGCTGGATCTTACTTTCTACCTGCTGATATTGTGGACATTGTATTTGGATTGGCATTGCCATGGCAGAGACTCTATCTTTCTCTATTTGATCTTCTTTTGGAGTTTGTACTTGTTTAACCTGCATTTGAGGTTCTAAGGTTGCAGGCATCTGAGCTGCTGTAAGAGGTGTTGACCATCGTGGTTTAGACTCTGATGGCTCTGCTAATTCTGGATCTTTTTCCTCTAATTTTAACGTTTCAGGATATATTACCTCCTGTAATTGATTATTGTCAACATTTTGCGTTGACCGAGCCATTACCGGCTCTGCTACACATTTACAGTGTGAACTTTCTTTTCCTTTCCGGGATTCTATCCCTGCCTCTTTTTCACAATCTACTGCACAGCTTTTACGGACATCAGAAACTGGAATGCTATCTTCTTCTGTTTGCAACGGTTCTAAAGCTACTTTAATAATGACCCAATCATTCCATACTGTAAGTGGGACGATTTTACCTTCCCTACTTGCTTGTTTTAATTCTTTGCCAATTTTTTCCCAATCTTTTAGATCTAAAGTTCCCTGTTCTGGAAACCATGGACAAAACTGTTCTATTGTTTGAAAGAGCGTATTTAGATTTTTGGTAGACACTTTAACTCCCCCTCTTTTTAAGAGAATTTTTATAAAGCTGCGATAAGAGGCATATCTACTTTTAGTTTGTCCCATTGTTACCCTAGGTTCTTCCGAGCGCACAAGCTTACCGCAAGGCTGACTGTAGACGTACTCGGGAGTCTCTCGTCGACTTGTCCTCAATGACCACGCTCCAGCGTACCTTCACCTTAGCAAAAAGCCTCCACGTTGGACGCCAGATGA
Organism: Piliocolobus tephrosceles; assembly: GCF_002776525.5. Classification (NCBI taxonomy): domain Eukaryota; kingdom Metazoa; phylum Chordata; class Mammalia; order Primates; family Cercopithecidae; genus Piliocolobus; species Piliocolobus tephrosceles. The sequence continues at coordinate 2,898 of NW_022318808.1, forward strand.
AGGGGTGGCCTGCCCCTCCACACCTGTGGGTACTTCTCGCTAGGTGGGACGAGAGACTTGAGAAAAGGAAATAATACACAGAGACAAAGTATAGAGAAAGAAAAGCGGGACCCAGGGGACCAGTGCTGTGTTTTCAGAGGACCCACACTGGCACCGGCCTCTGAATTCCCTTAGTATTTATTGATAATTATCTTTACCATCTAAACGACAGGGGAGTAGCTAGAAAATAGGATCATTGTAGGGAGGAAATCAGCAGTAAGACATAAGAACAAAAATCCTTGTAACATGAATAAGCCTAAAGGAAAATGCTGTGCCTTGAGATGCATATGCAAACATCTCCATAAACCTTTTAGCAGTATTGCTCCAGCAAGCCCCACCTTACTCCTAAAGGCGGTGTCTCCTTACTCAGTAAACAAAACCATCAAGCTTCTTTCAGGTACTTGTTTAACAAAGACACATCCTGCACAGCCCAATATCCTTTTAACCTTAAATCACCTTCGCACATGTCTCTTGCAAGGACAAAGTTGGGGGTAGGGTCACAGATTAACAGCATTTCAAATACAGAACTAAATGGAGTCTCTTATGTCTACTTCCTTCTATATAGACACATTAACACGCTGATCTTTCTTTTCCCTACATATCCCCCTTTTCTTTTCAACAAAACTACCATTGTCATCACCAA
>NW_022318809.1:0-3579 GCF_002776525.5 Piliocolobus tephrosceles
TTGGTGATGACAATGGTAGTTTTGTTGAAAAGAAAAGGGGGATATGTAGGGAAAAGAAAGATCAGCGTGTTAATGTGTCTATATAGAAGGAAGTAGACATAAGAGACTCCATTTAGTTCTGTATTTGAAATGCTGTTAATCTGTGACCCTACCCCCAACTTTGTCCTTGCAAGAGACATGTGCGAAGGTGATTTAAGGTTAAAAGGATATTGGGCTGTGCAGGATGTGTCTTTGTTAAACAAGTACCTGAAAGAAGCTTGATGGTTTTGTTTACTGAGTAAGGAGACACCGCCTTTAGGAGTAAGGTGGGGCTTGCTGGAGCAATACTGCTAAAAGGTTTATGGAGATGTTTGCATATGCATCTCAAGGCACAGCATTTTCCTTTAGGCTTATTCATGTTACAAGGATTTTTGTTCTTATGTCTTACTGCTGATTTCCTCCCTACAATGATCCTATTTTCTAGCTACTCCCCTGTCGTTTAGATGGTAAAGATAATTATCAATAAATACTAAGGGAATTCAGAGGCCGGTGCCAGTGTGGGTCCTCTGAAAACACAGCACTGGTCCCCTGGGTCCCGCTTTTCTTTCTCTATACTTTGTCTCTGTGTATTATTTCCTTTTCTCAAGTCTCTCGTCCCACCTAGCGAGAAGTACCCACAGGTGTGGAGGGGCAGGCCACCCCTTCATCTGGCGTCCAACGTGGAGGCTTTTTGCTAAGGTGAAGGTACGCTGGAGCGTGGTCATTGAGGACAAGTCGACGAGAGACTCCCGAGTACGTCTACAGTCAGCCTTGCGGTAAGCTTGTGCGCTCGGAAGAACCTAGGGTAACAATGGGACAAACTAAAAGTAGATATGCCTCTTATCGCAGCTTTATAAAAATTCTCTTAAAAAGAGGGGGAGTTAAAGTGTCTACCAAAAATCTAAATACGCTCTTTCAAACAATAGAACAGTTTTGTCCATGGTTTCCAGAACAGGGAACTTTAGATCTAAAAGATTGGGAAAAAATTGGCAAAGAATTAAAACAAGCAAGTAGGGAAGGTAAAATCGTCCCACTTACAGTATGGAATGATTGGGTCATTATTAAAGTAGCTTTAGAACCGTTGCAAACAGAAGAAGATAGCATTCCAGTTTCTGATGTCCGTAAAAGCTGTGCAGTAGATTGTGAAAAAGAGGCAGGGATAGAATCCCGGAAAGGAAAAGAAAGTTCACACTGTAAATGTGTAGCAGAGCCGGTAATGGCTCGGTCAACGCAAAATGTTGACAATAATCAATTACAGGAGGTAATATATCCTGAAACGTTAAAATTAGAGGAAAAAGATCCAGAATTAGCAGAGCCATCAGAGTCTAAACCACGATGGTCAACACCTCTTACAGCAGCTCAGATGCCTGCAACCTTAGAACCTCAAATGCAGGTTAAACAAGTACAAACTCCAAAAGAAGATCAAATAGAGAAAGATAGAGTCTCTGCCATGGCAATGCCAATCCAAATACAATGTCCACAATATCAGCAGGTAGAAAGTAAGATCCAGCCGCCAGTAGCCTATCAATACTGGCCGCCAGCTGAACTGCAGTATCGGCAGCCCCCAGAAAATCTGTATGGACAGCCAGGAACATTTCCAGTGCCACAGGGCAGGGCGCCATATCCTCAGCCGCCCACCATGAGACTTAATCCTACAGCACCGCCTAGTACACAGGGTAGTGCAATACATAAAATTATTGATGAGGCAAGAAAACAGGGAGATATTGAGGCGTGGCAATTCCCAGTAATATTAGAAGCAAGACCACCTAGAGAAGGGGCTCAAGAGGGAGAGCCTCCCGTAGCAGAAGCCAAATATCAGTCCTTTTCTATAAAAATGCTAAAAGAAATGAAAGAAGGAGTAAAACAGTATGGACCCAATTCTCCTTACATGAGAACATTATTAGATTCCATTGCTCATGGGCATAGACTCATTCCTTATGATTGGGAGATTCTGGCAAATCCTCACTCTCACCCTCTCAATTTTTACAATTTAAGACTTGGTGGATTGATGGGGCACAAGTGCAGGTCCGAAGAAATAGGACTGCCAATCCTCCAATTAACATAGATGTAGATCAACTATTAGGAATAGGTCAAAATTGGAGCACTGTTGACCAACAAGCAATAATGCCAAATGAGGCCATTGAGCAAATCAGGGCTATCTGCCTTAGGGCCTGGGAGAAAATCCAAGACCCAGGAACCGCCTGCCCTTCCTTTAATACAGTAAGACAAGGCTGTAAAGAGCCCTACCCAGATTTCGTAGCAAGACTTCAAGATGCTGCTCAAAAGTCAATTACCGATGAAAATGCCCGTAAAGTCATAGTGGAGTTAATGGCATATGAAAACGCCAATCCTGATTGTCAATCAGCCATTAAGCCGTTAAAAGGAAAGGTTCCCGCAGGATCAGATGTAATCTCAGAGTACGTTAAAGCCTGCGATGGAATTGGAGGAGCTATGCATAAAGCTATGCTTATGGCTCAGGCAATCACAGGAGTTGCTTTAGGAGGACAAGTGAAAACATTTGGGGGAAAATGTTATAATTGTGGTCAAATTGGTCATCTAAAAAAGAATTGCCTAGTCTCAAATAAACAAAATGTAACTACTCAAGTTACTACAACAACAGATAAAGGGCCACCTGGCCTATGTCCAAGATGTAAAAAGGGAAAACATTGGAGTATTCAATGTCGTTCTAAATTTGATAAAAATGGGCAACCACTGTCGGGAAACGAGAGGAGGGGCCAGCCTCAGGCCCCGCAACAAACTGGGGCATTCCAAATTCAATCCTTTGTTCCTCAGGATTTTCAGGAACAACAACCCCCACTGTCGCAAGTGTCTCAGGGAATAAGCCAGTTATCACAATACAGCAATTATCCCCCGCCACAAGTGGCAGTGCAGCAGTAGATCTATGTACTATACAAGCAGTCTCTCTGCTTCCAGGGGAGCCTCCACAAAAAATCCCCACAGGGGTATACGGCCCATTGCCTGAGGGGACTGTAGGACTAATCTTAGGAAGATCAAGTTTAAATTTAAAAGGAGTTCAAATTCATACTGGTGTGGTTGATTCAGACTATGAAGGCGAAATTCAATTGGTTATTAGTTCCTCAATTCCTTGGAGTGCCAGTCCAGGAGACAGGATCGCTCAATTATTACTTCTACCTTATATTAAAATTGGAAACAGTGAGATAAAAAGAACAGGAGGATTTGGAAGCACTGATCTGGCAGGAAAGGCTGCATATTGGGCAAGTCTGGTCTCTGAAAGCAGACCTGTGTGTAAGGCCATTATTCAAGGAAAACAGTTTGAAGGGTTGGTAGACACAGGAGCAGATATCTCTGTCATTGCTTTAAATCAGTGGCCAAAAAATTGGCCTAAACAAAAGGCTGTTACAAGACTTGTTGGCGTAGGCACGGCTTCAGAAGTGTATGAAAGTACAATGATTTTACATTGTTTAGGGCCAGATAATCAAGAAAGTACTGTTCAGCCAATAATTACTTCAATTCCTGTTAATCTATGGGGTCAAGATTTGTTACTCGCAGGATGAATCAAGTGGTGATATCAGAAGAACA
>NW_022318810.1:0-2024 GCF_002776525.5 Piliocolobus tephrosceles
GTTTCTCAGAAAGCTTCATTCCGGTTTTTTTCGGAGGATATTTCCTTTGTCCGTCTATGCTTCAAACCCATCCGAAATATCAGTTCTCAGAATTCACAAAAAATCTGCTAGCAAACGGCTGCACGAAATAGTAGTGTAACTCTTTGAGATGAAGTCACATATCAGGAAGCAATTTCTCAGAAAGCTTCTTTCACTTTTTTATCTGAGGCTATTTCCTTTCTCACTGTAAGCTGCATAGCGCTAAGAAGTATCCCATTGCAGATTTCAAGAAAACTGTGTTAGCAAACTGCTCCCTGAAGAGAAAAGTGTAATTGTGCGAGTTGCATTCACACATTGCAATGCAGTTGCTCTGAACTCTTCTTTTCAGTTTTTATCTGAGAATATTTCCTTTTTCACCACAGGCCTCAATGCGCTCTCTAATACCACTTGGCAGATTCCACGACAACGGTGTTAGCAAACTGCTTCATGAGGTGTAGGTTGTAACTCTTTGAGATGAATTCACATATCACAAACAAGTTTCTCACAAAGGTTCTATCAAGGTTTTAATTGAGGATATTTCCTCTATCAGCGTCGGCCTCAATGCGATCCAATGTAGCCCTTCCCATGTTCCTCAAAGGCAGTCTTATTCGACTGCTCCATGAAAAGTAAGTGTAACTCTGTGAAATGAATTGACACATCACAAAGAAGTCTCTGAGAAAGCATCTTTCTACTTTTTATCTGAGGGTGTTTCCTTTGTCACCATCATCTTTATTGCACCATGAACTGTTCCACTGCGGATTTCAAGAAAACTGTGTTAGCAAACTGATCCCTGAAGAGAAAAGGGTAACTGTGTGAGTTGCATTCACACATCACAATGCAGTTTCTCTGAAAGTTTCTTCCAGTTTTTATCCGGGGATATTTCCTTTTTCACCATAGGCCTCAATGAGCTCCCAAACATCACTTTTCAGAATCCTGGAAAACAGTGTTAGCAAACTGCTACTATAAGGGAAATGTGAAACTCTGCATGATGAATTCACCCATCAGAAAGGAATGTCTCAGAAAGTTTCTTTCTAATTATTATCTGAGGATATTTCCTTTTTCACCATAGGCCTCAATGTGCCCCCAAATATCACTTTGCATATACCACAACAGTTTTAGCAAACTGCCTCATGAAGACTAGGTTGTAAGTCTGTGAGATGAATTCACATATCACAAAGAAGTTTCTCACAAAGCTCCTTTGTAGTTTTTATTTGAGGATATTTCCTTGGTCAACATAAGCTTCATTGCGCTAAGAAATATCCCAATGTAGATTTCACGAAAACACTGTTAGCAAACAGATCCATGGAAAGGAGAGTGTAACTCTGTGAGTTACATTCACATGTCACAATGCAGTTTCTCAGAACGCTTCTTTCCAATTTTTATCTGAGGATATTTCCTTTTTCACCATAGCCCTGCATGGGCTCCCAAATATCACTTTGCCAATTCCACGAGAACAATCTTAGCAAATGGCTTCATGAAGAGAAAGGTGTAACTCTGTGATATGAATTCACAGATCACAAAGGAGTTTCTCAGAAAGCTTCTTTCTCACTTTTATCAGAGGAAATTTCCTTTGGCCCTTTAGTCTTCAATGGGATCCGAAATATCAGTTCTCAGATTCCACAAAAGCAGGGCTAGCCAACGTCTCCAGGAACTACCGGTGTATCTCAGTGAGTTGGATTCACACAGCTCAAAGTAGATTCTCCGAAAGCGACTTTCTTTTTTGAGCTGAGGTTTTTTGTGGTCTCGGAGCGCCACAGTGTGTCTTATTGCAGATTCGGTGAAGACACTGTTAGCCAGTTTCTCAATGATAACGATGAAGTAACTCTGTGAGTTGAACTCACCCACAACCAGGAAGTTTCTGAGAGGGCTCCTCTGTAGCTTTTTCTGAGGATATTTCATTACTCACCATGGGATTCAATGATATCCAAGATTTCTCTTCTGAGATTCCACAAAATCACTGCTAGCAAACTCCTCCATGAAAGAGTGGTGTAACACTGTGAAATGAA
>NW_022318811.1:0-1446 GCF_002776525.5 Piliocolobus tephrosceles
TTGCCAATTGTCGACAAAGCTTACTGTCTGAACAGAAGAGTGCAATGCGACTCCTGCCACAGCGGCTGTAGATGTGACTGCAATTAGTCCCATAATCACTGCAATCAGAGTAAAAATGAATCTTTTGGATCTATTTAAAACGCCTTTTAATACTTCAGTCAAAATATGAATGGATGGCGAGGCCTCCCATGGTCGATCCATGGACACAGGGATCCACACGCCTTCTCTTGCTCTCACTAGCAGAATATGGTGCTGCCAATCAAAAGTCGAATCAATGCAAGTAAACAATCTGCAATTTTCACAAGTTATAGTTTGGGAATCTGGTTTAATAACTATATTTCCTATGACTAACATATAAGGGGGCTTTACACAACTCTGTAAAGGAACTGTTAGATTGGAATTTAGGTTGATAGAGTAAGATGGCTTATAATCTCTTGTTTCTATAGTTTGGTTTCCAGACCAAATTCTAAGGTGGTATGAAGCCACAGTAAGCCTCCATAATTCTGGATGTTCAGGACCAAAAACAGGACTTATCATTTTTGGTCTGGGAGTAGAGATTCCCTTTTCTCCCCATATCCAAGGATGGAAAGACTGTAATTTTTTGTGCTTAAGTTTGTCTAAATTTTCTGTTAAGTCACTATCCACAGTTGGACTCACTAGTGCACTGGGACAGGATTGAGTTTGTCCTGTGCAATTGTGGTAGAATTGACCTCGAGGTGCCCAATCTATAATAGTTCCAAATGTATTGTTTTGTAAAATTACGGCACTATCGGCCACACATTCTTCCCAAACTAAATCTTTTGATTCTATGGAAATCTCCTTGGGGCAAGGTTTCCCTTTTGGCCTAAATTTTAATGATCTTTGATAAGAAAAGTCTTGAAAATAGTTAAGCTGTGGTTTGAGTGACATTCCGCTTACCATGTGATAAGTAAATCTACTTATGGGATTGAGAGTAGGTACTTCTACCAACCAATTTTGGATAGCAGGCATTAAACATCCTGGTGCTGTCCCTAGACATATAGGAGGATAACGATACCCAATGGAAATATTTATCATCATTCCTTCTTCCTCCGGTTTGGCAGGACAACGATCATCTGTGGGACCAGGTACCCACACACTATTATTAACATATACTTCAATAGGATTATCCATCCATGTCACTGCCCGAATTAAGGGCGGGAAAGGCACATAGGCCCAGTAGGTATAATTAGCTGCAGCTGCTCCTGCAGGCACGGGGAGACTTACCACCGTTGATACAACCATTAAAGCTGCAAGCAGCATTTTTTCTGAGGTTCGTGTCACCTTTGTGCTAGCTAGGCTTTTTCTAGCTAACAGCGTCAGCTTCTTCAACTGTGCCCAGGTTGGCAGTTCTGCCTTCTTGGTGCGTGGTGTCTTCATCTGTTCTTCTGATATCACCACTTGATTCATCCTGCGAGTAACAAATCT
>NW_022318812.1:0-1446 GCF_002776525.5 Piliocolobus tephrosceles
AGATTTGTTACTCGCAGGATGAATCAAGTGGTGATATCAGAAGAACAGATGAAGACACCACGCACCAAGAAGGCAGAACTGCCAACCTGGGCACAGTTGAAGAAGCTGACGCTGTTAGCTAGAAAAAGCCTAGCTAGCACAAAGGTGACACGAACCTCAGAAAAAATGCTGCTTGCAGCTTTAATGGTTGTATCAACGGTGGTAAGTCTCCCCGTGCCTGCAGGAGCAGCTGCAGCTAATTATACCTACTGGGCCTATGTGCCTTTCCCGCCCTTAATTCGGGCAGTGACATGGATGGATAATCCTATTGAAGTATATGTTAATAATAGTGTGTGGGTACCTGGTCCCACAGATGATCGTTGTCCTGCCAAACCGGAGGAAGAAGGAATGATGATAAATATTTCCATTGGGTATCGTTATCCTCCTATATGTCTAGGGACAGCACCAGGATGTTTAATGCCTGCTATCCAAAATTGGTTGGTAGAAGTACCTACTCTCAATCCCATAAGTAGATTTACTTATCACATGGTAAGCGGAATGTCACTCAAACCACAGCTTAACTATTTTCAAGACTTTTCTTATCAAAGATCATTAAAATTTAGGCCAAAAGGGAAACCTTGCCCCAAGGAGATTTCCATAGAATCAAAAGATTTAGTTTGGGAAGAATGTGTGGCCGATAGTGCCGTAATTTTACAAAACAATACATTTGGAACTATTATAGATTGGGCACCTCGAGGTCAATTCTACCACAATTGCACAGGACAAACTCAATCCTGTCCCAGTGCACTAGTGAGTCCAACTGTGGATAGTGACTTAACAGAAAATTTAGACAAACTTAAGCACAAAAAATTACAGTCTTTCCATCCTTGGATATGGGGAGAAAAGGGAATCTCTACTCCCAGACCAAAAATGATAAGTCCTGTTTTTGGTCCTGAACATCCAGAATTATGGAGGCTTACTGTGGCTTCATACCACCTTAGAATTTGGTCTGGAAACCAAACTATAGAAACAAGAGATTATAAGCCATCTTACTCTATCAACCTAAATTCCAATCTAACAGTTCCTTTACAGAGTTGTGTAAAGCCCCCTTATATGTTAGTCATAGGAAATATAGTTATTAAACCAGATTCCCAAACTATAACTTGTGAAAATTGCAGATTGTTTACTTGCATTGATTCGACTTTTGATTGGCAGCACCATATTCTGCTAGTGAGAGCAAGAGAAGGCGTGTGGATCCCTGTGTCCATGGATCGACCATGGGAGGCCTCGCCATCCATTCATATTTTGACTGAAGTATTAAAAGGCGTTTTAAATAGATCCAAAAGATTCATTTTTACTCTGATTGCAGTGATTATGGGACTAATTGCAGTCACATCTACAGCCGCTGTGGCAGGAGTCGCATTGCACTCTTCTGTTCAGACAGTAAGCTTTGTCGACAATTGGCAA
>NW_022318813.1:0-6929 GCF_002776525.5 Piliocolobus tephrosceles
CTGAACATCGCTGTTATCCTGTTCTTTTTTCAAGATGCCCAGATTTCATATTGTTCAAACATACATGCTCCACAAACAATTTGTGCAGTTAAGGCAATCATCACAGGGTCCTGAGGTGACATATATCCTCCTCAGCTTGAAAAGAAAATGATGGGATTAAGAGGTTAAAGACAGACATAAGAAATTACAAAAGTATAAATTTTGAAGAACTAATAAAATGTCCATGAAATCTTCATATTTTATGTTTTTCTGCTGTGGCTTCAGCCAGTCCCTCCGTTCAAGGTCCCTGACTTCCCGCAACATTCTCTCTCCCTTTCCCTCTATACAAATGTGCCATTGCGATGAAGGCTTGTTCGTTCTCTCGATTTTGGCGCAGGATCCTTCGACTGGTCCGGCACACTAAAAACAAACCGATTAAACAGAGACACATAATTCCAAAATTTACTACAGTAGTGTTTCCAATAGACTTAATCCAAGTCGTGGGGTTTAATCCATAAAGATTTTTTGCCACTTGATCTAACGCCTCAGCTCCAGGGACAATATTTAAATGACTTTGAGAGGCTTCAAAAATTTGTTCTTTTAATTTAGAAATGTCTAAAGTGAGATTATCTTCTCTTCCCTGTAGATGGCGTCTTACCATGTCCCAGTGATGTTTAGACTCATTATAAACTTGGGGTGTAATACAAAAATCTGAAGTATTCCAGTCACACTGTAACTGGAAACGATGTTCCAAGCTCATGAGTCTATCTCCCATCCAAATAACAGTTTGTCTAAGATCATTAATTTGATTTGCCAATTTTTGATCGATACCAGATTGTGAATTCCACAACCTTGTGGTAAGTAAATATACTGATGGGATTGAGAGTAGGTACTTCTACTAACCAATTTTGGATAGCAGGCATTAAACATCCTGGTGCTGTCCCTAGACATATAGGAGGATAACGATACCCAATGGAAATATTTATCATCATTCCTTCTTCCTCCGGTTTGGCAGGGCAACGATCATCTGTGGGACCAGGTACCCACACACTATTATTAACATATACTTCAATAGGATTATCCATCCATGTCACTGCCCGAATTAAGGGCGGGAAAGGCACATAAGCCCAGTAGGTATAATTAGCTGCAGCTGCTCCTGCAGGCATGGGGAGACTTACCACCGTTGATACAACCATTAAAGCTGCAAGCAGCATTTTTTCTGAGGTTTGTGTCACCTTTGTGCTAGCTAGGCTTTTTCTAGCTAACAGCGTCAGCTTCTTCAACTGTGCCCAGGTTGGCAGCTCTGCCTTCTTGGTGCGTGGTGTCTTCATCTGTTCTTCTGATATCACCACTTGATTCATCCTGCGAGTCAATGGTGCTCGATTGCGGTGTTTCCGTCTCCGTGGAGGCGCTTTTCTTTGCATCTCCGATGGGTTCATTGTAGACCTTCAAATGTCTAGTGGGTATCCAAATAGGGAGCTGATTTTCTCCTGGTGAAACACAAGCAAACCCTCTTCCCCAGGTTATTACCTTCCCTATTTCCCATGTCTTATTTTTGTTGTCTTTCCACCAAATCAGTTTTCCTTCATGTGGGCTGTTCTTTTTACCAGTAAGATGTTGTTCTGCAGAAGTAGTAGTCTGATTCCTATAAATGTTTAAAAAATTTAAAGTATAGAGTGCTAGATTAAGCTGCATCTGAGGAGAGGTACACTCCTTACTGTCTCCCCCTTCTTTTTGTTTAACTAACTGAGTTTTGAGTGTTCTATTAGTTCTTTCTACTATGGCCTGTCCTTGGGAATTATAAGGAATTCCTGTTGTATGCGTAATATTCCACTGATTTAAGAATTTTTGGAAAGCTTTACTACAATAACCTGGTCCATTGTCAGTTTTAATTTTTTCTGGAACTCCCATCACAGCAAAACAAGATAATAAATGTTTTTTAACATGAGAAGTACTTTCTCCTGTCTGGCATGTTGCCCATATGAAATGTGAATAAGTATCAACTGTTACATGAACATATGATAATTTTCCAAATGAAGGTACATGGGTAACATCCATTTGCCATAATGCATTAGGACACAGACCTCTGGGATTAACTCCTGCCTCTTGAGTGGGCAGGTGTAGCACTTGACACTGGGTACAATGTTGTACAATATTTTTTGCCTGTTTCCATGTGACATCAAATTTGTTTTTTAACCCTGCTGCATTTACATGAGTCAAAGCATGAAGTTCTTGTGCTTTTATGAATGCAGAGGATACCAGTAAGTCAGCTTTTTCATTAGCTTTAGTTAAAGGTCCTGGTAAATTAGTGTGTGCTCGAATATGAGTAATATAAAATGGGAAATTCCTCTTTCTTACAGTTTGTTGTAACAAATTGAATAGGTGGTTTAACTGATCATCCATGCTATATTTAATAAGAGCTGTCTCAACATCTCTTGTAGCCTGTACTACATATGCAGAATCTGATATAATATTAACAGGTTGATTAAAATCTTCTAACACTGTAATGACTGCAACCAACTCTGCCCTTTGAGCTGATTGATATTGAGTTTTGATTACTCGTTCTTTTGGCCCTGTGTAAGCTGCTTTTCCATTGCTGGAACCATCAGTAAATACTGTCAGAGCATTTTCTAAAGGTTCATGTCTGGTAATTTTAGGTAAAATCCAAGTAGTCAATTTTAAAAACTGGAAGATTTTTGTTTTTGGGTAATGATTATCAATAATTCCCACAAAATCAGCAAGGCCAATTTGCCATGCACCAGAATTGATAAAGGCTTGTTTAACTTGTTCCTTGGTTAAAGGAACAACTATTTTGTCTGGGTCATTACCACACAACTTTATTATTTGTAATCTTGTCTGACCAATTAATGTAGCCATTTGATCCAAGTACAATGTAAAAGTTTTAATTGTACTGTGTGGAAGGAATGACCACTCCACAAGATCAGTATTTTGAACAATGATGCCTGTTGGAGAATGTGCAGTGGCAAAAATCAAAAGTTGGAGTGGGGCTAAAGAATCTATTCTATTTATTTGCGCTGACTGAATTTTTTCTTCCACTAATTTAATTTCTTTTGTTGCCTCTGGGGTCAATGTTCTTCTACTATTTAAGTCTGGATCTCCTCTTAGGATAGAGAACAAATTTGACATGGCATAAGTAGGAATGCCTAGAGTTGGCCGAATCCAATTAATATCGCCTAACAATTTTTGAAAGTCATTTAATGTTTCCAATGTATCTTTTCTTATTTCTATTTTTTGTGGCTTAATTTTTCTATTTTCTATTTGCATCCCTAAATAATGAAAAGGATCAGAGGTTTGGATCTTATCAAATGCAATTGTTAGTCCTGCGTTGGCAACCTCTGCTTGCAGAAATGTGTAACAGTCAATTAATCTTTCTCTTGTTTCTGCAGCACATAAAATGTCATCAATATAGTGAATGATATAACAATCTGAAAATTTGTCTCTAACTGGTTGAAGGACTTGACCTACGAAAGTTTGACAAATAGTTGGACTATTAAGCATTCCCTGAGGTAAAACTTTCCACTGAAACCTGGTGGCTGGCTCTTTATTATTTATAGCTGGTATAGTAAAGGCAAATTTTTTACAATCTTGCTCTGCCAGAGGAATGGTAAAAAAGCAATCCTTAAGATCAATTATAATTAAAGGCCAGTCTTTTGGTATCATGGCCGGAGAGGGCAATCCAGGTTGGAGAGGCCCCATGGGTTGAATTACAGCGTTTACAGCTCTTAAGTCCATTAACATACGCCATTTGCCTGATTTTTTCCGAATTACAAATACAGGAGAATTCCAGGGTGAGAATGAAGGCTCAATGTGTCCCTTTTCTAATTGTTCCTTTGCTAATAAGTGTAAAGCCTCCAGTTTTTGTTTTGGTAGCGGCCACTGGTTTACCCATACCGGTTTTTCTGTTTTCCAAGTTAATGGAATGGGTTGAGGAGGCTCCACAGTGGCCGCCCCTAAAAAGGATACCCTATTCCTTTTCTTTCTTGATTTTTCCCAGTCTCAATTGGGACTTTAATGCCATTTTCATTTTTTCCTAATCCCTTTCCTGGTATATATCCCATTCTGGTCATGATTTTTTGACTCACGGGGCTGTATAATGGAGTGGGCATAATGATTTCTGCACCCCATTGTTGTAACAAATCTCGACCCCATAGATTAACAGGAATTGAAGTAATCATTGGCTGAACAGTACTTTCTTGATTATCCGGCCCTAAACAATGTAAAATCATTGTACTTTCATATACTTCTGAAGCCGTGCCTACGCCAACAAGTCTTGTAACAGCCTTTTGTTTAGGCCAATTTTTTGGCCACTGATTTAAAGCAATGACAGAGATATCTGCTCCTGTGTCTACCAACCCTTCAAACTGTTTTCCTTGAATAATGGCCTTACACACAGGTCTGCTTTCAGAGACCAGACTTGCCCAATATGCAGCCTTTCCTGCCGGATCAGTGCTTCCGAACCCTCCTGTTCTTTTTATTTCACTGTTTCCAATTTTAATATAAGGTAGGAGTAATAATTGAGCGATTCTGTCTCCTGGACTGGCACTCCAAGGAATTGAGGAACTAATAACCAATTGAATTTCGCCTTCATAGTCTGAATCAACCACACCAGTATGAATTTGAACTCCTTTTAAATTTAAACTTGATCTTCCTAAGATTAGTCCTACAGTCCCCTCAGGCAATGGGCCGTATACCCCTGTGGGGATTTTTTGTGGAGGCTCCCCTGGAAGCAGAGAGACTGCTTGTATAGTACATAGATCTATTGCTGCACTGCCACTTGTGGCGGGGGATAATTGCTGTATTGTGATAACTGGCTTATTCCCTGAGACACTTGCGACAGTGGGGGTTGTTGTTCCTGAAAATCCTGAGGAACAAAGGATTGAATTTGGAATGCCCCAGTTTGTTGCGGGGCCTGAGGCTGGCCCCTCCTCTCGTTTCCCGACAGTGGTTGCCCATTTTTATCAAATTTAGAACGACATTGAATACTCCAATGTTTTCCCTTTTTACATCTTGGACATAGGCCAGGTGGCCCTTTATCTGTTGTAGTAACTTGAGCAGTTACATTTTGTTTATTTGAGACTAGGCAATTCTTTTTTAGATGACCAATTTGACCACAATTATAACATTTTCCCCCAAATGTTTTCACTTGTCCTCCTAAAGCAACTCCTGTGATTGCCTGAGCCATAAGCATAGCTTTATGCATAGCTCCTCCAATTCCATCGCAGGCTTTAACGTACTCTGAGATTACATCTGATCCTGCGGGAACCTTTCCTTTTAACGGCTTAATGGCTGATTGACAATCAGGATTGGCGTTTTCATATGCCATTAACTCCACTATGACTTTACGGGCATTTTCATCGGTAATTGACTTTTGAGCAGCATCTTGAAGTCTTGCTACGAAATCTGGGTAGGGCTCTTTACAGCCTTGTCTTACTGTATTAAAGGAAGGGCAGGCGGTTCCTGGGTCTTGGATTTTCTCCCAGGCCCTAAGGCAGATAGCCCTGATTTGCTCAATGGCCTCATTTGGCATTATAGCTTGTTGGTCAACAGTGCTCCAATTTTGACCTTTTCCTAATAGTTGATCTGCATCTATGTTAATTGGAGGATTGGCAGTCCTATTTCTTCGGACCTGCACTTGTGCCCCATCAATCCACCAAGTCTTAAATTGTAAAAATTGAGAGGGTGAGAGTGAGGATTTTGCCAGAATCTCCCAATCATAAGGAATGAGTCTATGCCCATGAGCAATGGAATCTAATAATGTTCTCATGTAAGGAGAATTGGGTCCATACTGTTTTACTCCTTCTTTCATTTCTTTCAGCATTTTTATAGAAAAGGACTGATATCTGGCTTCTGCTACGGGAGGCTCTCCCTCTTGAGCCCCTTCTCTAGGTGGTCTTGCTTCTAATATTACTGGGAATTGCCACGCCTCAATATCTCCCTGTTTTCTTGCCTCATCAATAATTTTATGTATTGCACTACCCTGTGTACTAGGCGGTGCTGTAGGATTAAATCTCATGGTGGGCGGCTGAGGATATGGCGCCCTGCCCTGTGGCACTGGAAATGTTCCTGGCTGTCCATACAGATTTTCTGGGGGCTGCCGATACTGCAGTTCAGCTGGCGGCCCATATTGATAGGCTACTGGCGGCTGGATCTTACTTTCTACCTGCTGATATTGTGGATACTGTACTTGGATTGGCATTGCCATGGCAGAGACTCTATCTTTCTCTATTTGATCTTCTTTTGGAGTTTGTACTTGTTTCATTCCCTGCATTTGAGGTTCTAAGGTTGCAGGCATCTGAGCTGCTGTAAGAGGTGTTGGCCATCGTGGTTTAGACTCTGATGGCTCTGCTAATTCTGGATCTTTTTCCTCTAATTTTAACGTTTCAGGATATATTACCTCCTGTAATTGATTATTGTCAACATTTTGCGTTGACCGAGCCATTACCGGCTCTGCTACACATTTACAGTGTGAACTTTCTTTTCCTTTCCGGGATTCTATCCCTGCCTCTTTTTCACAATCTACTGCACAGCTTTTACGGACATCAGAAACTGGAATGCTATCTTCTTCTGTTTGCAACGGTTCTAAAGCTACTTTAATAATGACCCAATCATTCCATACTGTAAGTGGGATGATTTTACCTTCCCTACTTGCTTGTTTTAATTCTTTGCCAATTTTTTCCCAATCTTTTAGATCTAAAGTTCCCTGTTCTGGAAACCATGGACAAAACTGTTCTATTGTTTGAAAGAGCGTATTTAGATTTTTGGTAGACACTTTAACTCCCCCTCTTTTTAAGAGAATTTTTATAAAGCTGCGATAAGAGGCATATCTACTTTTAGTTTGTCCCATTGTTACCCTAGGTTCTTCCGAGCGCACAAGCTTACCGTAAGGCTGACTGTAGACGTACTCGGGAGTCTCTCGTCGACTTGTCCTC
>NW_022318814.1:0-6929 GCF_002776525.5 Piliocolobus tephrosceles
GAGGACAAGTCGACGAGAGACTCCCGAGTACGTCTACAGTCAGCCTTACGGTAAGCTTGTGCGCTCGGAAGAACCTAGGGTAACAATGGGACAAACTAAAAGTAGATATGCCTCTTATCGCAGCTTTATAAAAATTCTCTTAAAAAGAGGGGGAGTTAAAGTGTCTACCAAAAATCTAAATACGCTCTTTCAAACAATAGAACAGTTTTGTCCATGGTTTCCAGAACAGGGAACTTTAGATCTAAAAGATTGGGAAAAAATTGGCAAAGAATTAAAACAAGCAAGTAGGGAAGGTAAAATCATCCCACTTACAGTATGGAATGATTGGGTCATTATTAAAGTAGCTTTAGAACCGTTGCAAACAGAAGAAGATAGCATTCCAGTTTCTGATGTCCGTAAAAGCTGTGCAGTAGATTGTGAAAAAGAGGCAGGGATAGAATCCCGGAAAGGAAAAGAAAGTTCACACTGTAAATGTGTAGCAGAGCCGGTAATGGCTCGGTCAACGCAAAATGTTGACAATAATCAATTACAGGAGGTAATATATCCTGAAACGTTAAAATTAGAGGAAAAAGATCCAGAATTAGCAGAGCCATCAGAGTCTAAACCACGATGGCCAACACCTCTTACAGCAGCTCAGATGCCTGCAACCTTAGAACCTCAAATGCAGGGAATGAAACAAGTACAAACTCCAAAAGAAGATCAAATAGAGAAAGATAGAGTCTCTGCCATGGCAATGCCAATCCAAGTACAGTATCCACAATATCAGCAGGTAGAAAGTAAGATCCAGCCGCCAGTAGCCTATCAATATGGGCCGCCAGCTGAACTGCAGTATCGGCAGCCCCCAGAAAATCTGTATGGACAGCCAGGAACATTTCCAGTGCCACAGGGCAGGGCGCCATATCCTCAGCCGCCCACCATGAGATTTAATCCTACAGCACCGCCTAGTACACAGGGTAGTGCAATACATAAAATTATTGATGAGGCAAGAAAACAGGGAGATATTGAGGCGTGGCAATTCCCAGTAATATTAGAAGCAAGACCACCTAGAGAAGGGGCTCAAGAGGGAGAGCCTCCCGTAGCAGAAGCCAGATATCAGTCCTTTTCTATAAAAATGCTGAAAGAAATGAAAGAAGGAGTAAAACAGTATGGACCCAATTCTCCTTACATGAGAACATTATTAGATTCCATTGCTCATGGGCATAGACTCATTCCTTATGATTGGGAGATTCTGGCAAAATCCTCACTCTCACCCTCTCAATTTTTACAATTTAAGACTTGGTGGATTGATGGGGCACAAGTGCAGGTCCGAAGAAATAGGACTGCCAATCCTCCAATTAACATAGATGCAGATCAACTATTAGGAAAAGGTCAAAATTGGAGCACTGTTGACCAACAAGCTATAATGCCAAATGAGGCCATTGAGCAAATCAGGGCTATCTGCCTTAGGGCCTGGGAGAAAATCCAAGACCCAGGAACCGCCTGCCCTTCCTTTAATACAGTAAGACAAGGCTGTAAAGAGCCCTACCCAGATTTCGTAGCAAGACTTCAAGATGCTGCTCAAAAGTCAATTACCGATGAAAATGCCCGTAAAGTCATAGTGGAGTTAATGGCATATGAAAACGCCAATCCTGATTGTCAATCAGCCATTAAGCCGTTAAAAGGAAAGGTTCCCGCAGGATCAGATGTAATCTCAGAGTACGTTAAAGCCTGCGATGGAATTGGAGGAGCTATGCATAAAGCTATGCTTATGGCTCAGGCAATCACAGGAGTTGCTTTAGGAGGACAAGTGAAAACATTTGGGGGAAAATGTTATAATTGTGGTCAAATTGGTCATCTAAAAAAGAATTGCCTAGTCTCAAATAAACAAAATGTAACTGCTCAAGTTACTACAACAGATAAAGGGCCACCTGGCCTATGTCCAAGATGTAAAAAGGGAAAACATTGGAGTATTCAATGTCGTTCTAAATTTGATAAAAATGGGCAACCACTGTCGGGAAACGAGAGGAGGGGCCAGCCTCAGGCCCCGCAACAAACTGGGGCATTCCAAATTCAATCCTTTGTTCCTCAGGATTTTCAGGAACAACAACCCCCACTGTCGCAAGTGTCTCAGGGAATAAGCCAGTTATCACAATACAGCAATTATCCCCCGCCACAAGTGGCAGTGCAGCAATAGATCTATGTACTATACAAGCAGTCTCTCTGCTTCCAGGGGAGCCTCCACAAAAAATCCCCACAGGGGTATACGGCCCATTGCCTGAGGGGACTGTAGGACTAATCTTAGGAAGATCAAGTTTAAATTTAAAAGGAGTTCAAATTCATACTGGTGTGGTTGATTCAGACTATGAAGGCGAAATTCAATTGGTTATTAGTTCCTCAATTCCTTGGAGTGCCAGTCCAGGAGACAGAATCGCTCAATTATTACTCCTACCTTATATTAAAATTGGAAACAGTGAAATAAAAAGAACAGGAGGGTTCGGAAGCACTGATCCGGCAGGAAAGGCTGCATATTGGGCAAGTCTGGTCTCTGAAAGCAGACCTGTGTGTAAGGCCATTATTCAAGGAAAACAGTTTGAAGGGTTGGTAGACACAGGAGCAGATATCTCTGTCATTGCTTTAAATCAGTGGCCAAAAAATTGGCCTAAACAAAAGGCTGTTACAAGACTTGTTGGCGTAGGCACGGCTTCAGAAGTATATGAAAGTACAATGATTTTACATTGTTTAGGGCCGGATAATCAAGAAAGTACTGTTCAGCCAATGATTACTTCAATTCCTGTTAATCTATGGGGTCGAGATTTGTTACAACAATGGGGTGCAGAAATCATTATGCCCACTCCATTATACAGCCCCGTGAGTCAAAAAATCATGACCAGAATGGGATATATACCAGGAAAGGGATTAGGAAAAAATGAAAATGGCATTAAAGTCCCAATTGAGACTGGGAAAAATCAAGAAAGAAAAGGAATAGGGTATCCTTTTTAGGGGCGGCCACTGTGGAGCCTCCTCAACCCATTCCATTAACTTGGAAAACAGAAAAACCGGTATGGGTAAACCAGTGGCCGCTACCAAAACAAAAACTGGAGGCTTTACACTTATTAGCAAAGGAACAATTAGAAAAGGGACACATTGAGCCTTCATTCTCACCCTGGAATTCTCCTGTATTTGTAATTCGGAAAAAATCAGGCAAATGGCGTATGTTAATGGACTTAAGAGCTGTAAACGCTGTAATTCAACCCATGGGGCCTCTCCAACCTGGATTGCCCTCTCCGGCCATGATACCAAAAGACTGGCCTTTAATTATAATTGATCTTAAGGATTGCTTTTTTACCATTCCTCTGGCAGAGCAAGATTGTAAAAAATTTGCCTTTACTATACCAGCTATAAATAATAAAGAGCCAGCCACCAGGTTTCAGTGGAAAGTTTTACCTCAGGGAATGCTTAATAGTCCAACTATTTGTCAAACTTTCGTAGGTCAAGTCCTTCAACCAGTTAGAGACAAATTTTCAGATTGTTATATCATTCACTATATTGATGACATTTTATGTGCTGCAGAAACAAGAGAAAGATTAATTGACTGTTACACATTTCTGCAAGCAGAGGTTGCCAACGCAGGACTAACAATTGCATTTGATAAGATCCAAACCTCTGATCCTTTTCATTATTTAGGGATGCAAATAGAAAATAGAAAAATTAAGCCACAAAAAATAGAAATAAGAAAAGATACATTGGAAACATTAAATGACTTTCAAAAATTGTTAGGCGATATTAATTGGATTCGGCCAACTCTAGGCATTCCTACTTATGCCATGTCAAATTTGTTCTCTATCCTAAGAGGAGATCCAGACTTAAATAGTAGAAGAACATTGACCCCAGAGGCAACAAAAGAAATTAAATTAGTGGAAGAAAAAATTCAGTCAGCGCAAATAAATAGAATAGATTCTTTAGCCCCACTCCAACTTTTGATTTTTGCCACTGCACATTCTCCAACAGGCATCATTGTTCAAAATACTGATCTTGTGGAGTGGTCATTCCTTCCACACAGTACAATTAAAACTTTTACATTGTACTTGGATCAAATGGCTACATTAATTGGTCAGACAAGATTACAAATAATAAAGTTGTGTGGTAATGACCCAGACAAAATAGTTGTTCCTTTAACCAAGGAACAAGTTAAACAAGCCTTTATCAATTCTGGTGCATGGCAAATTGGCCTTGCTGATTTTGTGGGAATTATTGATAATCATTACCCAAAAACAAAAATCTTCCAGTTTTTAAAATTGACTACTTGGATTTTACCTAAAATTACCAGACATGAACCTTTAGAAAATGCTCTGACAGTATTTACTGATGGTTCCAGCAATGGAAAAGCAGCTTACACAGGGCCAAAAGAACGAGTAATCAAAACTCAATATCAATCAGCTCAAAGGGCAGAGTTGGTTGCAGTCATTACAGTGTTAGAAGATTTTAATCAACCTGTTAATATTATATCAGATTCTGCATATGTAGTACAGGCTACAAGAGATGTTGAGACAGCTCTTATTAAATATAGCATGGATGATCAGTTAAACCACCTATTCAATTTGTTACAACAAACTGTAAGAAAGAGGAATTTCCCATTTTATATTACTCATATTCGAGCACACACTAATTTACCAGGACCTTTAACTAAAGCTAATGAAAAAGCTGACTTACTGGTATCCTCTGCATTCATAAAAGCACAAGAACTTCATGCTTTGACTCATGTAAATGCAGCAGGGTTAAAAAACAAATTTGATGTCACATGGAAACAGGCAAAAAATATTGTACAACATTGTACCCAGTGTCAAGTGCTACACCTGCCCACTCAAGAGGCAGGAGTTAATCCCAGAGGTCTGTGTCCTAATGCATTATGGCAAATGGATGTTACCCATGTACCTTCATTTGGAAAATTATCATATGTTCATGTAACAGTTGATACTTATTCACATTTCATATGGGCAACATGCCAGACAGGAGAAAGTACTTCTCATGTTAAAAAACATTTATTATCTTGTTTTGCTGTGATGGGAGTTCCAGAAAAAATTAAAACTGACAATGGACCAGGTTATTGTAGTAAAGCTTTCCAAAAATTCTTAAATCAGTGGAATATTACGCATACAACAGGAATTCCTTATAATTCCCAAGGACAGGCCATAGTAGAAAGAACTAATAGAACACTCAAAACTCAGTTAGTTAAACAAAAAGAAGGGGGAGACAGTAAGGAGTGTACCTCTCCTCAGATGCAGCTTAATCTAGCACTCTATACTTTAAATTTTTTAAACATTTATAGGAATCAGACTACTACTTCTGCAGAACAACATCTTACTGGTAAAAAGAACAGCCCACATGAAGGAAAACTGATTTGGTGGAAAGACAACAAAAATAAGACATGGGAAATAGGGAAGGTAATAACCTGGGGAAGAGGGTTTGCTTGTGTTTCACCAGGAGAAAATCAGCTCCCTATTTGGATACCCACTAGACATTTGAAGGTCTACAATGAACCCATCGGAGATGCAAAGAAAAGCGCCTCCACGGAGACGGAAACACCGCAATCGAGCACCATTGACTCGCAGGATGAATCAAGTGGTGATATCAGAAGAACAGATGAAGACACCACGCACCAAGAAGGCAGAGCTGCCAACCTGGGCACAGTTGAAGAAGCTGACGCTGTTAGCTAGAAAAAGCCTAGCTAGCACAAAGGTGACACAAACCTCAGAAAAAATGCTGCTTGCAGCTTTAATGGTTGTATCAACGGTGGTAAGTCTCCCCATGCCTGCAGGAGCAGCTGCAGCTAATTATACCTACTGGGCTTATGTGCCTTTCCCGCCCTTAATTCGGGCAGTGACATGGATGGATAATCCTATTGAAGTATATGTTAATAATAGTGTGTGGGTACCTGGTCCCACAGATGATCGTTGCCCTGCCAAACCGGAGGAAGAAGGAATGATGATAAATATTTCCATTGGGTATCGTTATCCTCCTATATGTCTAGGGACAGCACCAGGATGTTTAATGCCTGCTATCCAAAATTGGTTAGTAGAAGTACCTACTCTCAATCCCATCAGTATATTTACTTACCACAAGGTTGTGGAATTCACAATCTGGTATCGATCAAAAATTGGCAAATCAAATTAATGATCTTAGACAAACTGTTATTTGGATGGGAGATAGACTCATGAGCTTGGAACATCGTTTCCAGTTACAGTGTGACTGGAATACTTCAGATTTTTGTATTACACCCCAAGTTTATAATGAGTCTAAACATCACTGGGACATGGTAAGACGCCATCTACAGGGAAGAGAAGATAATCTCACTTTAGACATTTCTAAATTAAAAGAACAAATTTTTGAAGCCTCTCAAAGTCATTTAAATATTGTCCCTGGAGCTGAGGCGTTAGATCAAGTGGCAAAAAATCTTTATGGATTAAACCCCACGACTTGGATTAAGTCTATTGGAAACACTACTGTAGTAAATTTTGGAATTATGTGTCTCTGTTTAATCGGTTTGTTTTTAGTGTGCCGGACCAGTCGAAGGATCCTGCGCCAAAATCGAGAGAACGAACAAGCCTTCATCGCAATGGCACATTTGTATAGAGGGAAAGGGAGAGAGAATGTTGCGGGAAGTCAGGGACCTTGAACGGAGGGACTGGCTGAAGCCACAGCAGAAAAACATAAAATATGAAGATTTCATGGACATTTTATTAGTTCTTCAAAATTTATACTTTTGTAATTTCTTATGTCTGTCTTTAACCTCTTAATCCCATCATTTTCTTTTCAAGCTGAGGAGGATATATGTCACCTCAGGACCCTGTGATGATTGCCTTAACTGCACAAATTGTTTGTGGAGCATGTATGTTTGAACAATATGAAATCTGGGCATCTTGAAAAAAGAACAGGATAACAGCGATGTTCAG
>NW_022318815.1:0-15577 GCF_002776525.5 Piliocolobus tephrosceles
AAAGAGGACACAAACAAATGGAAGAACATACCATGCTCATGGATAGGAAGAATCAATATCGTGAAAATGGCCATACTGCCCAAGGTTATTTATAGATTCAATGCCATCCCCATCAAGCTACCAATGAGTTTCTTCACCGAATTGGAAAAAACTGCTTTAAAGTTCATATGGAACCAAAAAGGAGCCCGCATTGCCAAGACAATCCTAAGTCAAAAGGACAAAGCCGGAGGCGTCATGCTACCTGACTTCAAACTATACTACAAGGCTACAGTAACCAAAACAGCATGGTACTGGTACCAAAACAGAGATATAGACCAATGGAACAGAACAGAGTCCTCAGAAATAATACCACACATCTACAGCCATCTTATCTTTGACAAACCTGAGAGAAACAAGAAATGGGGAAAGGATTGCCTATTTAATAAATGGTGCTGGGAAAATTGGCTAGCCATAAGTAGAAAGCTGAAACTGGATCCTTTCCTTACTCCTTATACGAAGATTAATTCAAGATGGATTAGAGACTTAAATGTTAGACCTATTACCATAAAAACCCTAGAAGAAAATCTAGGTAGTACCATTCAGGACATAGGCATGGGCAAGGACTTCATGTCTAAAACACCAAAAGCAATGGCAGCAAAAGCCAAAATTGACAAATGGGATCTAATTAAACTAAAGAGCTTCTGCTCAGCAAAAGAAACTACTGTCAGAGTGAACAGGCAACCTACAGAATGGGAGAAAATTTTTGCAATCTACTCATCTGACAAAGGGCTAATATCCAGAATCTACAAAGAACTCAAACAAATATACAAGAAAAAAACAAACAACCCCATCAAAAAGTGGGCAAAGGATATGAACAGACATTTCTCAAAAGAAGAGATTCATACAGCCAACAGAGACATGAAAAAATGCTCATCATCACTGGCCATCAGAGAAATGCAAATCAAAACCACAATGAGATACCATCTCACACCAGTTAGAATGGCTATCATTAAAAAGTCAGGAAACAACAGGTGTTGGAGAGCATGTGGAGAAATAGGAACACTTTTACACTGTTGGTGGGATTGTAAACTGGTTCAATCATTATGGAAAACAGTATGGCAATTCCTCAAGGATCTAGAACTAGATGTACCATATGACCCCACCATCCCACTACTGGGTATATACCCAAAGGATTATAAATTATGCTACTACAAAGACACATGCACACGTATGTTTATTGCGGCACTATTCACAATAGCAAAGACTTGGAATCAACGCAAATGTCCATCTGTGACAGACTGGATTAAGAAAATGTGGCACATATACACCATGGAATACTATGCAGCCATAAAAAAGGATGAGTTTGCGTCCTTTGTAGGGACATGGATGCAGCTGGAAACCATCTTTCTTAGCAAACTATTACAAGAAGAGAAAATCAAACACCGCATGTTCTCACTCATAGGTGGGAACTGAACAATGAGATCACTTGGACTCGGGAAGGGGAACATCACACGCTGGGGCCTATCATGGGGAGGGGGGAGGGGGGATGAATTGCATTGGGGAGTTATACATGATATAAATGATTAATTGATGGGTGCTGATGAGTTGATGGGTGCAGCACACCAACATGGCACAAGTATACATATGTAACAAACCTGCACGTTATGCACATGTACCCTAGAACTTAAAGTATAATAAAAAAAGAAAAAAATCAATGTGTAACCCAATGTTCATTTTTAAAATCATAATTGACTCAAGCATGTTCAAAGTAGTTCTAATGTTAAAAATTCTCTCGTCCATAATGCTAAGATACATGGGAGCTGTATACACCAAAAGAATTTTAGTTGATTTTTTTTCTCATGTATCTATCCTCTTAAGATTTTTACTCAAAATAAATTCCCAACAGGCAAACCAAAGCTCAAAGATTGAAAGTTTTAATAGG
This sequence comes from Piliocolobus tephrosceles, assembly GCF_002776525.5. Taxonomy (NCBI): domain Eukaryota; kingdom Metazoa; phylum Chordata; class Mammalia; order Primates; family Cercopithecidae; genus Piliocolobus; species Piliocolobus tephrosceles. The sequence goes on from NW_022318815.1 coordinate 1,922, forward strand.
AATAAAATGTGTTTTTACATTTATATATTGGTGTTTTTGAATACTTGGTTATCCATTCTGTGAGAATAACACTTGCTTTTTTCATGCTACCAATAATATCTCCTACCTAAACCAAAGATATTTTTATTTTATTCCATCTTTTCTTTCATTCTCACAATTTGGTGTCTTGATAATTACCTGCCACAAAATTCTTCAAGAAGCAAAACAAAACATGCAAATATCAGTGGCTGAATTTTTCTCTAATAAGATTGTTTTGGTCTTCAACAATTCAAATTCACTACATTTTCTACTTTAGTAATTAATTGAGTATACCCCAAAATATTTAGGGTAATCAAATAAGAACATAAGTCATACTTAAATTATAATTTTTTTCCTTGTTCACTTACTTTAGGAGAGTTCAGGTTTCTCTGGTCTTCATTCCATTGTATTAATTGACATAGAGCTATGACACCCAACATGAGGAAGAAAGCTTGTTTAACTAACAGCTGCGCTTCCTCCATATTGTAGTTTTTGTATGAAAAGAAAGGGGTATGTTCTTGTTCGAGTCTTTTGCTCGTTTAAATTTGGCTGGCCTTTTCCTTAATTGTTTTGTAAGAAGTTTTAATATTTTGATTTCATGTCCATCATTGGAATTTTATATCACAACTATGGTCTAGCTTGATTTCAGATTATCTTAATAGTAGCAATTGATGACAATTTTTACCTTTTACAGTTAGGTCTATATTCTACCTGGAAGTGATTTCTATGTATAATATGACATAGGAAATCAAAAAACTATTTATTTCTCAACTATGAGTATACAATTAACATTATTGTTTTAAAAAAAATCTGCACTCCATTTATGATATAATTGTCATAAATCAAATGCTTACATGTTAAGTGTTCTGGACCTCCTATATACTCCCTTTGGCCTATTTGTGTCTTTTTGTGTCAATAGCAAACTGTTATTGGTTACTGTGGTTTTATAATGTTTCAATATATTGTAGTAAAACTCCTTCAAATTGTTCTTATTCTTCAACATTATATTGGCTAGCTTTGGATGCTCATATTTTCATATGAAAAGTTTGGAAATCAGCTTGTTATACTCCACAAAAATAATACTAAGATTGGTTTAAACTGAAACTGGAGATTAATTTGGGGGAAGCTGACGTCTTTACAGTATTTAGTTTTGTTTTTCCAAACCATTGCAACATATAATCTTTCAGTAAATTCGGTCTTTTATAATTTATCTTAGTAATAGTTTGTAGATTTTTGAGATGTTTGAACATCTTACATTCAATGGATTACTTGATAGTTTAAATACTGATATAAATAGTATCGCTTATACTTTCTGGTGATTTGTTCCATGGATAAAATTAAATGGAGTATCATTATTTTTGTAATTTTTTTGTATATTTAACAGGATGCTAAAAATCACCCAAAAATTCTAAACTTTTATCTCTGAATATTTTGTTTTTTCTATGTTTACAATTATGCCATTCACAACAATTAACAGTTTTATTTCTTATTTTTCATTTCTTCTGGCTTTTTGTTGTTGCTTTCTTTTTGTACCAAGGACCTGAATATAAGTGTTGACCACAAGCATACTTTCTTTTCTTTCATTTTCAGTGGAAAGCTCTCATAATCCGCCATGATGTATAATATTTGGTATGGGAATTTCTAAATATGGTTAAATGATTTTACTTTTATTTTTAGTTTCCAGTTAAAAGGATTCTTACTACATTTTTCTCTATTTAAGTGTTGTGTATATGCCAATCAAGTCATATTTATTATTACTGTTGTCCAAATCTCCTATATTCTTGCTATTTCTTCAATCAGTAATTGAGGGAGGTGTGTTAATATCTTCACTAATATTGTGGAATTGTTTATTTCTACCTGAAGTTCTTCACCTTTTACTTAATATATTTTCAAGCTAAGTTTTTGGATTCATATAGATTTAAAATGATATCTTTCAAGTAGAAATGTCTTTGGTTCTATCAAATAATGTTTTTAAAACTACTTTGATATACAGTATTTACTTTGTTTAGTAGTTTCATAATCTTTCTCAATTCTTTTACTTTCAAATGTTCTGGATTATATTATTTTTGTAAATAGCATGTGGTGATGTTTTTTAAAAATATTTACAGTTTAACAGCCTGTGTTCTCTAATTGGATAGCTGAGACTTAGTCTAATACATATGGATTTATTATTATTGATTGATCGAAAAATTATAATTTTACCATTTGTTGTGTATAATGTGATATTTCAATATATGCCTACAATGTGAACTTATTAAATCAAGCTAATTAACATAGTGATCACTTATCATTTTTATAAGACATTTAAAATTTACTCCTTTCATTATTTTAAAATATACATTATTATTTACTATAGTTATTCTGGTACACAATAAATTTCAATACCTATTTCTCCTGTCTTAAACTTTCTACCCTTTAGTCAACTCACCATTCCCTCTTTTCCAACCCTCCCAGCCTCAGGTAATCATCATTCAACCCTCTTCTGTGAATTCAACTTTTTCAGATTCTACATGTAAGTAAGATGATGTGGTTTTTGTCCTTCTCTGCCTGGTTTATTTTAAGTAAGATGATGTGGTTTTTGTCCTTCTGCACCTGGTTTATTTTACCTAGCATGATCTCCACCAGATTCATCCATGTTGTTAAAAATGTCAGGATTTCTCCTCTTTTAAAAGCTGAATAGTATTCCATTATTTATATATACTACATTTTAAACATTCAACCATCTATTGACAGGCACTTAGGTTGATTCTATGCCTTGAACATTATGAATAATGCTGCAATGAATATGGGAGTGCAGGTATTCCTACAACACGCTGATTTAAGTTCCTTTGGATATGTACCCAGAAGTGGGATTACTGCATCATACAGTAGCTATATTTTTAGTTTTTTGGGGACTCTCTACACCATTTTGTATGATTACTGTACTAATTTACATGTCTACCAACAATACACAAGAGTATATTTTTCTCTGCATCCTTCACAAACTTATTATCTTTTATCTTTTTCATACAAGCCATTCAAACATGTGTGAGGTGATGTTGCATTGTGGTTTTATTTTACCTTTCCCTAATAATAAGTGATGCTGAGCATTTTTTGTGTGCCTGTTGGCCATTTGCATGTATCTTTTGAGAAGTGTCTGTTCTAGTCCTTTGCCTATCTTAATCTGGTTATTTGTTTTCTTGCTATTAAGTTGTTTAGTTCCTTATATATTTTGGATATTAACTTCTTATCAGATGAATAGTTTGCAAATATTTTCTCCCATTCTATGGATGGTACTTTCACTTTCTTAATTGTTTTCTATGCTGTAAAGACACTTTTTAGTTTGATGCCGACCCATTTGTCTAGTTTTACTCTTGTTGCCTGAGTGTAGGACTTTTTAGAAAGATATATCATTATATCCCTCACATTACAATAATTTTTATATTTCAGTTTTTCTTAACTGTCTTATCATTAGTTTCCCTTTTGTCTCATTTATACTTTGAAATGAACAATGTGTCATTTCATTTTCCCTTTTTTTAGTTTGTCAGATGAAAGTTCTTATATTTTTATTATACGATTCATCCCAGAGTGTGTATCCTTGCCTTATTAGAATCTAAAATTTTACATTTATTTTAAACCCACTTAATATTATTTTGTTTTATACAGTGAATATTTAGACTTACATATACATTTCCCTTTTCTTTACTTTTCAATCCCTCCTACCATTCAGTTCTCTATAAGATTATGTTCCCTCAGCTGAAAGAATGGTCCTTAGCATTTCCATTGGTGCAGGTATGCTGGCAATTTATTTGTTCAGCTTTTGTTTACACTGGCAATATCTTTACCCTTTTAAATATCTTAAATTTTAGAATAACTTTATAAGTTTATAAAAATGTTTTAAAGGTAATACAGAGAGTTTCCATATATCCCTTACTCCTTACCCAGCTTCTATAATGTTAACATCTTCTATTGCATCACTATGTTTATCAAAAGTAAGAAATCAAAACTGGTACATTACTATTAACTAATCTCCAGATTTTATTTGGATTTTGCCAGTTTTTACATCAATGCCAAAAAGAAAATAAACTATCCAATTTGTAATTAATCCTTGAAAAGACAGTAAAAGAGGAAACATGGAACAAAGGAGAGATAAGCCAATAGAAAACAATTAGTGAGATGATAGACTTAAACCTATCCATGTCAATATACCCTCAATGCAAATGTTAATGCATGTCTTCCTCATTGCAATGGCCATGTGCATATCAAAGACACTGAGAATTAAGGGATGATTTTAGATATTAATATATTCCATGTACTCTATTACAGGAGGCTATTCAACATTACCGAGCCTCATATTTTCTATTTTTAAGCTATTTTTATTAAGTTCCTAACTTGTGGAGTTTGTCTGACTACGAGAAGTGCTCGCCTAATGCTTTGCCTGCTCTAGAGGTAGCCTTTCTTCTGATAGCAATTATTATCTTTAGTTTTAAAAAATTTCTGTTTTAGAAAATTCACAGAGTACTAGTTTTAATTCTAGTGAAATTAGAGTTTAATCGTGAATTTAGAATTCGCAATTTTCAACTGTGACCCTCAGCCATCTAAAAAAAATTTCACCTACCCCACAAGATTCATCATTGAGGAAACTTGTCAACCAATATTCAGCACAATGTATTCAGCAGTCTGCATGTTATTTCATTAAATCTTTGCAATGTCATGAAGCAGAATTTATCATTTACATTTTATACATAAAGAAAATTAAAATAAGTGCTGATAAATAATTTGTGTGAAGCCACAGAGTAAGTACAAAGGTGAAATTCACATCCTCTTTTGTCTGATTATAAAGCCTGTGTTCTTTGTATTTCAACTGCTTGACAAGGTGAAATCCATAATTATTATCAGAAGAAATTGAGTAGAAAAAAGAAGTAGAGGATGCAATTATTACAATTTTTTTGGTCTTATTGAATATCTCAGCTACCTTTCTTCAAGTGTCTGAAGATACGTTAGAGATAATGACCTTTCATTCTGCCTGTGATAGTATGATCTTTCACCTTATTTGCGTTTCATTTTTAATTCTTTTACATAAGGGTTTTGAGAAATGTACAATATAGTGAGAAATAGAGACTAACTTTAATTTATGCATTGCTATCTTTCTAGAAAATAAAATTAGACCAGAAATTATTCACTTTAATCTAGGAGAACACACACACATATCACTTAGCTATTATAGAATATAAACGCCTCTGGAAATAAAACTTTATTAAAAATTTAAAATAACATGTTATACCTGATGATAAACCATTTTCTAGTGTGAAAAATTGCACATAGGGTTCATTCTCAGATGTGAGCTTGTAATCTTTTTTTTGAGACTATATTTTCCACTCAGATATCTTTCGAAGTAAGTAGAGTGCTAGAATTTTTCTTTTTTTGAATCAAGTAAATAATCTTTCAATATTGTATGCTAGTTTAACTTATTTAGTAACTTAATTTAGCAACTTTATGCAGATAGAGGCATTATGCTTTAGACTATGCTATTCAACTCAGTTTAAATAAGCATATGTTTCTGGAAACCTTGTTTAGGAGGCATTCTCATAGTCGAAGGAAAAATGATATTACTTATCAACATTTAATAATTAATGTAATTGGTAAAGTACCATTGGCATTTTTCCTCATATTAGATGTGATATAGTTGTAACCAATCATGAAACTATCTCTGGAAAACATTTATTTTCACATTGGTTTTCATAGAAATATGCAATCTAATAAAAATTTAATTACATTAATCAAGAAATATTACTGCCAAGTCTATCCTCACAGCAACTTCATCAACACTCATATTTTAACCCTGAAGATAAATTACATCAAAAAACAAATTGCAATCAGAATGACACTTGGCAAACTTGAAATCAGAGGAAGAATTAAACTGATAATGAAACATTTAATGGCTTTGGATTCGGATAACCTAAAATTTATATGATTTCATTTTATAATCACCCAAACTGAATCAGTTAAGCTTATAAACATTGTTATATGTAATAGTAAGAATTGTTTGTGCTTCAAAATATACATTAAATGTGTGTGTATGTGTATACATATATATATATATATATATATATATATATATATATATGTATACTCACATTTCTATGATGGTTTTAATATTCGTAGTGTGTTTTATTTTTGAGGTCTTAAACATATATTTAGGGCTGATAAAGCACAAGTAACAACAATGATTATATTTTATCACAATATATATGAGGGAAAATCAAATGTCAATAAAATGTATTCAATTGGACATTTAAAACATGTTTCTAGAAAGAATCTCATACTGCTTCCAATCAAATAGAATTTCCTTAACTTCATCATTTTATTATAATACCTAACAAAAAAGGTGACTATTAATCAATATTTTGGAAATCTACATGGCTTAATATGTCTAATTGTAGTAGAAAGTCAAATCTATAAGGTAGCATCATGAGCTGTCATGCCCATCCTATGTTCTTAGTGGTTAGAAACTTGCCTGGCACAGAATTGTGGCTTAACAAATGTTTATAGAATTCTGAGAATAAATGAAAGTACTTTTGAAGCACTTTGCCGGAAGTTAAAACTGATCATAAGACCTTCACAATGAAATGGCATTTTAGGCATTTATTTTATGGAAATTGTTACACATCTGCTATATGCATGATGTTATGTTGGACAGTGTCAAGAATACAACTGTTAAGAAGGTATGATAGTATGTAGGTAATACATACTGATTTTATTTATTTTTACAATAAATCTATTTCATTTCATGGTTCTAAAATATTAAAATTAATGTATGTTGGCTTACAAATTTGATGATATGAAGATAAAACATAAATTAGACATTTTAGTCCCAAACTGAGCTAAAATCACTGCCAATATTTTGAAGCACTCATTAATATTCAATGTATCTATGTATAATTACACATTGTGAAGAACTGGGCTTTAAAAAAAAGTTTTGCCCCATTTTGTCAAACAGTGTTTTCTATTGTTTTAACAACTGAACATTGTATTTTAGACATTTTCTCTTGTCATCAAAAGTTTTAGATGCAAACAATTTTAAGAAGTGTACAGAAGTAAGTCATATTAACTGAATCCTCTGTTTATTCATTAAATATTAATTGAGAACTTACAAGATACCATATATTATTTTATTTATGCAAAATGAAGATCCTGCTAAAGTTTACATTCTACTGAAAATTCACAGAAAACAAAGATTCAAAAGCATGTATGTATGTGTTAAGTGACAGTGCAATGGTGCAGGGTATGCAGGGCAGGAGGACAAAGAATAATTGGGGTGAGGGCTGCATTATACACAGTGTTCAGGGAAGACTTCTCTCCAAGGGTGACATTTGATTAGGGAACTGAAAAAGTGAAGGAGCCACTCAGGGGAGGATCTGAAGGAAATGTCTGTTAAGCAGAACAATTATTGCAAATGTTGATGCAGAACCTCGCTTGAAATATTTGAAGGATGACAAAAGAATAAGGTGGGCATGGAAGAAAGAAAGTCATAACAGGATAAAGTGACCAGGTGACGCAGGGCACTGAAGGCTGTATTAGATTTTGACTTTTATCATTAGTGATTGGCCAGTCATGTAAAGTGATGGGACCTGGCTTGCTTTATGAAATGATGGCTTTGGCTGCTCTGTGGAGGATAGACCATAGAGAGTCCAGAGTGACCACAGGAAGAACATCCAGGAAAGTATGGCCTGGGTAAGAAATTACAGTGGCTTGAACAACTGTGATTGCTGAAGTGAGAAACAGTCAAATTCTGCATATTATCTTTTGTAGAGCTAAAAGGATTTTATGATTGACCACTGTGGGGTATCCCTGAAAGACAGAAATCAAGCATGATGCCAAAGATTTTATTTGAGCAAATGAAAACTCGGAAGTTACCTTGCTAGGAGGAACAGGTTGGAAATCAGCAGTTTGGTTTTGAACTTGTTAAATTTTAGATGAGTACTTGAGATTCAAGTCAAAATGTCAAGAATTTGAGAATCTGGATGTCAGTGAAGTAATCTGAGCCAAAGACGAAACTTTGAGAGTTAACAATTAATGGATGGTGTTTTCACATTGTAGGTGGTCCAAGGGACTGTGTGAAGAGAGAGAGGATTGCCAATGCCCACACTCTGAGCAAATTCTACAGGTAGAGTGTAGGAACCCAAGGAGGATGCAGGGTAGGGAACAAAAATAAGAGGTTGGAAAATTTGGAGATATGAAGAAAAAGTGGTATACCAAAGGAAGAAAATTAAGGGTGTTTAAAGAAGAATGAGGCAATCAAGAGTTTCAGATGCAGCTGTCAGATCAGGTAATAGGAGAGCTAATAACCCCTGAAGTGACAACTAAAGGGCATAGTCACTGTGAGAAGGGCTTTGGTAGATTGGCAGGGTGGATGTCTGATTGGGGTGTGTTTAAGATAGAATGAGGCTAGAGAAAGCAAGGAAAGAAAATATAGCCTAAAATTTGAGAAATTTTTCTGAAAATCGGGGTTGGACAGATTGGGCATTACCTGGTGGGAAATGAGCTTGTATCAGAAGGGCTTGTTTAAAGACAGGCAATATGATTTTGTATTTTCATGATAGTATAAATTATCCAGGGGAGAGCACGTTATTGGTAGTGAAAAGGAGAGAAGTCAAGGCAAGTATGAGTTTCTGGAATAAAGAGCAGGTATATTATCTTGTGTGTAGCATTGGTGTTGCTTCTACATGAGAATGTGGAAAGTTAAATTCATTAAAACTGAAAAAAATGCTAAAGGTACACGTGTTATGCTAAAGTTTATATTAAGCTCCAGGAAATTTCTTGAATTTCTTGTTACTCTATTTACACAATAAGATATAAGCCCATCAACTGCAAGTGACAGAAAAAAAAAGAAAGAAAATTTTGAGGTACTAGGAAAAGTTGATTATGTGAAATGATCATCTAAGAGAGTGAGAGAGTAAATAGCAGTATTGTCAGGCAGCACTAATAAATTAATTTTTTTTCTTCAACTTTTATTTTAAGTTCTGGGGTGCCTGCACAGGATGTGCAAGTTTGTTACACTGGTGAACATATGCCATGATTGTTTGCTGCACGTTTCAACCATCACCTAGATATTAAGTCCAGCATCCATTAGCTATTCTTCCTGATACTCTTCCTCCCCTTCCTCCAACAGGCTCCAGTATGTGTTGTTCCCCCAGTGTGTCCATGAGTTCTCATCATTCAGCTACCACTTTTAAGAGACAACATGCAGCGTTTGGTTTTCTGTTCCTGTGTTAGTCTTCTGAGGACAAAGGCTTCCAGCTCTATCCATGTCCCTGCAAAGGATATAATCTCATTCCTTTTTATGGCTGCCTAGTATTCCATGGCATATAAGTACCACATTTTCTTTATCCAGTCTATCATTGACAAGCATTTGGGCTGGTTCCATGCCTCTGTTATTGTGAATAGTGCTGACAATGAACATATGTGTGCACATATCTTTATGACAGAATGATTTATATTTCTTTGGGTATAAACCCAGTAATGGGATTGCTGGGTCAAATGGTATTTCTGCTTCTAGATCCTTGAGGAATCTCTACACTGTCTTCCACAATGGTTGAACTAATTTTCCTTCCCACCAACAGTGTAAAAGCATTCCTTTTTGTCCACATCATAGCCAGCAACTGTTGTTTCTTGTGTTTTTAGTAATAGCCACTCTGAACTGCATGAGATGGTATCTCATTAGAGTTTTGATTTGCATTTCTCCAATAATCAGTGATGTTAAGCTTTTTTTTCATATGCTTGTTGGCTGCATGAATGTCTTCTTTTGGCAAGTGTCTGTTCGTGTCCTTTGCCCACGTTTTAATGGAATTCTTTGCTTTTTTCTTGTAAATTTGTTTAAGTTCCTTGTGGACTCTGGATATTAGATCTTTGTCAGATGGATAGACTGCAAAAATTTTCTCCCATTAGGTAGGTTGTCTGCTCACTCTGATGACAGTTTCTTTTGTTGTGCAGAAGCTCTTTAGTTCAATTAAATCCCATTTGTCAATTTTGGCTTTTGTTGCAATTGCTTTTGGTTTTTTGTCATGAAATCTTTGCCCATGCCTATTGTCCTGAATGGCATTGCCTAGATTTTCTTCTAGGGTTTTTATAGTTTTGGGTTTTACATTTAAGTATTTAATCCATTTGAGTTAATTTTTGTATAAGGTGTAAGGAAGGGGTCCAGTTGCAATTTTCTACATATGGATAGCCAGTTTTCCCAGCACCATTTATTAAATAGGGACTCCTTTTCCCATTGTTTGTATTTGTCAGGTTTGTTGAAGATCAGATGGTTGTAGGTGTGTGGTTATATTTCTGAGTTCTCTATTCGGTTCCATTGGTCTATGTATCACAAGTAATACAATATCTATTTTTACAGTCATAAAATTTAGATAAGAATGCAGTTTATAGGCTGAGTGTGGTGGCTTACATGTGCAATCCCAGCACTTTGGGAGGCTGAGGTGGGAGGATTGCTTGAGGCTCAGAGTTCAAGACCAGCCTGGGAAACCTAGTGATACCCTATGTCAAAAAAAACTGGTACTGTTTTTTGTACCAGTATCATGCTATTTTGATTATTGCAACCCTGTAGTATAATTTGAAGTCAGGTATTATGATGCCTCCAATTTTGTTCTTTTTGCATAGGACTGTCTTGGCTATATGGGGTCTTTTCGGTTTAGTGTTCATGATTAAAACTGAGATGATTCAGCATGGTTTTATGTTTTTCTCCATATTCTAAGCCACCTTCAACTACTCAAATATCAGGCTCAGAGTAGGTAGAGATGTACATTTAACCAGGATGGAGATGGGAAGAAGAGAAAAAAGAGGAAGTAGAGAAAGTTTACAAAGAAGTAATGATTATGACAGGGCTCTAATCCACCTGGAATAAAGGAAGAAAATTAGGAAAAGTAAAAAGGCATTAGTGTACATTATTTTAAAATAGTAAGGCACCAAAAAGTTGCCGGCATCAAGATACAATACAGAATAGATTTTAAAGATAGGTGGTATTTGTCTGAAAGTGAGTGCTTGATATGGAAAATTTGAAGGTTATAGCAAAGTTTTGTGGATGACAGTGGTTGTGTGGTGGATGAGGTAGATGAGAAACAAGATCATTGGAGGTGAGAAGATCATAGACATAAAGTTCAAGATATTTGAAGGATAATCTTCATCCATATTAAAAATACCTTGAATGATACTATATAGTGGCAATAGAATACAGTGGTAAGAAAGGCCTTGGAGCTAGAAATCTGAATTCAAATTCTGGCTTTGACAATACTACTTGTATGATCTTAGGCTACTCATGTGAACTGTACCTTATTTCTTTATCTAGAAAATGGACATACTATAATTGAGTATCATACAGGATTATTTTGAGAAATTAATGAGATAATACATGTAAAGCTCTAAAAGTATTTTGGAATATACTAAGCAGGTTCTAGCACATGCTAAGTATGTGTTATTACTATTGTGTTTCAAATATGTGGCTATTATATAATAATTTTATATTTAAGTTGTTTATAATTTTTCACTGTTACAAATAATTGCAATGTGAATTCTTACACATAAATCATCTTTTTGCAACATTGATTACTTTTCTTAAGGGTTCTAGCTGTTCAATTACTTCATTAGATGGCATACATTATTTGTACCTTGAAATGTAGAGCAAAATGTTTCTTTCTTTCTGTCTTTCTTTTCTTTTTTTTTTTTAAGACGGAGTCTCACACTGTTGCCCAGGCTGGAGGGCAGTAGCACGATCTTGGCTCACTGCAACCTCTGCCTCCCAGGTTCAAGCAATTCTCCTGACTCAGCCTCCCAGTTTGGTGGGATTACAGGTGCCCATCATGACACACAGCTAATTTTTTGTACTTTTAGTAGAAATGGGGTTTCACTGTATTGGCCAGGCTGATCTCAGACTCCTGACCTCATGATCTGCCTGCATTGGCCTCCCAAAGTAGTGGGATTACAGGCGTGAGCCACCATGCCTATCCACAAAATGTTTTCAAAAGTGTACATGCATTTTGATCTTTACTAGTCATGTGTGCAAATTCTTGCAATGTGAATAAAAGACAAATAAAAATTTGTCTCTTAATAATTTTGGATACATGCAATATCCAAATTATACAACTGCATTTTAACATTGGATTAACAACTATGAGGTTTACTCACAAGTAATACAATATCTATTTTTACAGTCATAAAATTTAGATAAGAATGCAGTTTATAGGCTGAGTGTGGTGGCTTACATGTGTAATCCCAGCACTTTGGGAGGCTGAGGTGGGAGGATTGCTTGAGGCTCAGAGTTCAAGACCAGCCTGGGAAACCTAGTGATACCCTATGTCAAAAAAAAAAAAAAAAAAAAAAGTAAAACAAAAAAAAAAGAAGAAAAACTAAAGAAATCATATATTAATAGTAGTTATATGTAAATGGTAGAATTACAAATGACAATTTCTTCTTTATAAATCTGTAAAATTTTCTGATAGGAAATGTGCTACCTTATAAAAAGAAAATGGATAATTTCCTGGACACGTACACTCTTCCAAGACTAAACCAGGAAGAAGTTGAATCCCTGAATAGACCAATAGCAGCCTCTGAAATTGAGGCAACAATTAATAGCCTGCCCACCAAAAAAAGCCCAGGACCAGATGGATTCACAGCTGAATTCTACCAGAGGTACAAGGAGGAGCTGGTACCATTCCTTCTGAAACTATTCCAATCAATAGAAAAAGAGGGAATCCTCCCTAACTCATTTTATGAGGCCAGCATCATCCTGATACCAAAGCCTGGCAGAGACACAACAAAAAAAGAGAATTTTAGACCAATCTCCCTGATGAACATCGATGCAAAAATCCTCAATAAAATACTGGCAAACCGGATTCAGCAGCACATCAAAAAGCTTATCCACCATGATCAAGTGGGCTTCATCCCTGGGATGCAAGGCTGGTTCAACATTCGCAAATCAATCAACGTAATCCAGCATATCAACAGAACCAAAGACAAGAACCACATGATTATCTCAATAGATGCAGAAAAGGCTTTTGACAAAATTCAACAGCCCTTCATGCTAAAAACGCTCAACAAATTCGGTATTGATGGAACGTACCTCAAAATAATAAGAGCTATTTATGACAAACCCACAGCTAATATCATACTGAATGGGCAAAAACTGGAAAAGTTCCCTTTGAAAACTGGCACAAGACAGGGATGCCCTCTCTCACCACTCCTATTCAACATAGTGTTGGAAGTTCTGGCTAGGGCAATCAGGCAAGAGAAAGAAATCAAGGGTATTCAGTTAGGAAAAGAGGAAGTCAAATTGTCCCTGTTTGCAGATGACATGATTGTGTATTTAGAAAACCCCATCGTCTCAGCCCAAAATCTTCTTAAGCTGATAAGCAACTTCAGCAAAGTCTCAGGATACAAAATTAATGTGCAAAAATCACAAGCATTCTTATACACCAGTAACAGACAAGCAGAGAGCCAAATCAGGAATGAACTTCCATTCACAATTGCTTCAAAGAGAATAAAATACCTAGGAATCCAACTTACAAGGGATGTAAAGGACCTCTTCAAGGAGAACTACAAACCACTGCTCAGTGAAATCAAAGAGGACACAAACAAATGGAAGAACATACCATGCTCATGGATAGG
>NW_022318816.1:0-15577 GCF_002776525.5 Piliocolobus tephrosceles
CCTATCCATGAGCATGGTATGTTCTTCCATTTGTTTGTGTCCTCTTTGATTTCACTGAGCAGTGGTTTGTAGTTCTCCTTGAAGAGGTCCTTTACATCCCTTGTAAGTTGGATTCCTAGGTATTTTATTCTCTTTGAAGCAATTGTGAATGGAAGTTCATTCCTGATTTGGCTCTCTGCTTGTCTGTTACTGGTGTATAAGAATGCTTGTGATTTTTGCACATTAATTTTGTATCCTGAGACTTTGCTGAAGTTGCTTATCAGCTTAAGAAGATTTTGGGCTGAGACGATGGGGTTTTCTAAATACACAATCATGTCATCTGCAAACAGGGACAATTTGACTTCCTCTTTTCCTAACTGAATACCCTTGATTTCTTTCTCTTGCCTGATTGCCCTAGCCAGAACTTCCAACACTATGTTGAATAGGAGTGGTGAGAGAGGGCATCCCTGTCTTGTGCCAGTTTTCAAAGGGAACTTTTCCAGTTTTTGCCCATTCAGTATGATATTAGCTGTGGGTTTGTCATAAATAGCTCTTATTATTTTGAGGTACGTTCCATCAATACCGAATTTGTTGAGCGTTTTTAGCATGAAGGGCTGTTGAATTTTGTCAAAAGCCTTTTCTGCATCTATTGAGATAATCATGTGGTTCTTGTCTTTGGTTCTGTTGATATGCTGGATTACGTTGATTGATTTGCGAATGTTGAACCAGCCTTGCATCCCAGGGATGAAGCCCACTTGATCATGGTGGATAAGCTTTTTGATGTGCTGCTGAATCCGGTTTGCCAGTATTTTATTGAGGATTTTTGCATCGATGTTCATCAGGGAGATTGGTCTAAAATTCTCTTTTTTTGTTGTGTCTCTGCCAGGCTTTGGTATCAGGATGATGCTGGCCTCATAAAATGAGTTAGGGAGGATTCCCTCTTTTTCTATTGATTGGAATAGTTTCAGAAGGAATGGTACCAGCTCCTCCTTGTACCTCTGGTAGAATTCAGCTGTGAATCCATCTGGTCCTGGGCTTTTTTTGGTGGGCAGGCTATTAATTGTTGCCTCAATTTCAGAGGCTGCTATTGGTCTATTCAGGGATTCAACTTCTTCCTGGTTTAGTCTTGGAAGAGTGTACGTGTCCAGGAAATTATCCATTTTCTTTTTATAAGGTAGCACATTTCCTATCAGAAAATTTTACAGATTTATAAAGAAGAAATTGTCATTTGTAATTCTACCATTTACATATAACTACTATTAATATATGATTTCTTTAGTTTTTCTTCTTTTTTTTTTGTTTTACTTTTTTTTTTTTTTTTTTTTTTGACATAGGGTATCACTAGGTTTCCCAGGCTGGTCTTGAACTCTGAGCCTCAAGCAATCCTCCCACCTCAGCCTCCCAAAGTGCTGGGATTACACATGTAAGCCACCACACTCAGCCTATAAACTGCATTCTTATCTAAATTTTATGACTGTAAAAATAGATATTGTATTACTTGTGAGTAAACCTCATAGTTGTTAATCCAATGTTAAAATGCAGTTGTATAATTTGGATATTGCATGTATCCAAAATTATTAAGAGACAAATTTTTATTTGTCTTTTATTCACATTGCAAGAATTTGCACACATGACTAGTAAAGATCAAAATGCATGTACACTTTTGAAAACATTTTGTGGATAGGCATGGTGGCTCACGCCTGTAATCCCACTACTTTGGGAGGCCAATGCAGGCAGATCATGAGGTCAGGAGTCTGAGATCAGCCTGGCCAATACAGTGAAACCCCATTTCTACTAAAAGTACAAAAAATTAGCTGTGTGTCATGATGGGCACCTGTAATCCCACCAAACTGGGAGGCTGAGTCAGGAGAATTGCTTGAACCTGGGAGGCAGAGGTTGCAGTGAGCCAAGATCGTGCTACTGCCCTCCAGCCTGGGCAACAGTGTGAGACTCCGTCTTAAAAAAAAAAAAGAAAAGAAAGACAGAAAGAAAGAAACATTTTGCTCTACATTTCAAGGTACAAATAATGTATGCCATCTAATGAAGTAATTGAACAGCTAGAACCCTTAAGAAAAGTAATCAATGTTGCAAAAAGATGATTTATGTGTAAGAATTCACATTGCAATTATTTGTAACAGTGAAAAATTATAAACAACTTAAATATAAAATTATTATATAATAGCCACATATTTGAAACACAATAGTAATAACACATACTTAGCATGTGCTAGAACCTGCTTAGTATATTCCAAAATACTTTTAGAGCTTTACATGTATTATCTCATTAATTTCTCAAAATAATCCTGTATGATACTCAATTATAGTATGTCCATTTTCTAGATAAAGAAATAAGGTACAGTTCACATGAGTAGCCTAAGATCATACAAGTAGTATTGTCAAAGCCAGAATTTGAATTCAGATTTCTAGCTCCAAGGCCTTTCTTACCACTGTATTCTATTGCCACTATATAGTATCATTCAAGGTATTTTTAATATGGATGAAGATTATCCTTCAAATATCTTGAACTTTATGTCTATGATCTTCTCACCTCCAATGATCTTGTTTCTCATCTACCTCATCCACCACACAACCACTGTCATCCACAAAACTTTGCTATAACCTTCAAATTTTCCATATCAAGCACTCACTTTCAGACAAATACCACCTATCTTTAAAATCTATTCTGTATTGTATCTTGATGCCGGCAACTTTTTGGTGCCTTACTATTTTAAAATAATGTACACTAATGCCTTTTTACTTTTCCTAATTTTCTTCCTTTATTCCAGGTGGATTAGAGCCCTGTCATAATCATTACTTCTTTGTAAACTTTCTCTACTTCCTCTTTTTTCTCTTCTTCCCATCTCCATCCTGGTTAAATGTACATCTCTACCTACTCTGAGCCTGATATTTGAGTAGTTGAAGGTGGCTTAGAATATGGAGAAAAACATAAAACCATGCTGAATCATCTCAGTTTTAATCATGAACACTAAACCGAAAAGACCCCATATAGCCAAGACAGTCCTATGCAAAAAGAACAAAATTGGAGGCATCATAATACCTGACTTCAAATTATACTACAGGGTTGCAATAATCAAAATAGCATGATACTGGTACAAAAAACAGTACCAGTTTTTTTTGACATAGGGTATCACTAGGTTTCCCAGGCTGGTCTTGAACTCTGAGCCTCAAGCAATCCTCCCACCTCAGCCTCCCAAAGTGCTGGGATTGCACATGTAAGCCACCACACTCAGCCTATAAACTGCATTCTTATCTAAATTTTATGACTGTAAAAATAGATATTGTATTACTTGTGATACATAGACCAATGGAACCGAATAGAGAACTCAGAAATATAACCACACACCTACAACCATCTGATCTTCAACAAACCTGACAAATACAAACAATGGGAAAAGGAGTCCCTATTTAATAAATGGTGCTGGGAAAACTGGCTATCCATATGTAGAAAATTGCAACTGGACCCCTTCCTTACACCTTATACAAAAATTAACTCAAATGGATTAAATACTTAAATGTAAAACCCAAAACTATAAAAACCCTAGAAGAAAATCTAGGCAATGCCATTCAGGACAATAGGCATGGGCAAAGATTTCATGACAAAAAACCAAAAGCAATTGCAACAAAAGCCAAAATTGACAAATGGGATTTAATTGAACTAAAGAGCTTCTGCACAACAAAAGAAACTGTCATCAGAGTGAGCAGACAACCTACCTAATGGGAGAAAATTTTTGCAGTCTATCCATCTGACAAAGATCTAATATCCAGAGTCCACAAGGAACTTAAACAAATTTACAAGAAAAAAGCAAAGAATTCCATTAAAACGTGGGCAAAGGACACGAACAGACACTTGCCAAAAGAAGACATTCATGCAGCCAACAAGCATATGAAAAAAAAGCTTAACATCACTGATTATTGGAGAAATGCAAATCAAAACTCTAATGAGATACCATCTCATGCAGTTCAGAGTGGCTATTACTAAAAACACAAGAAACAACAGTTGCTGGCTATGATGTGGACAAAAAGGAATGCTTTTACACTGTTGGTGGGAAGGAAAATTAGTTCAACCATTGTGGAAGACAGTGTAGAGATTCCTCAAGGATCTAGAAGCAGAAATACCATTTGACCCAGCAATCCCATTACTGGGTTTATACCCAAAGAAATATAAATCATTCTGTCATAAAGATATGTGCACACATATGTTCATTGTCAGCACTATTCACAATAACAGAGGCATGGAACCAGCCCAAATGCTTGTCAATGATAGACTGGATAAAGAAAATGTGGTACTTATATGCCATGGAATACTAGGCAGCCATAAAAAGGAATGAGATTATATCCTTTGCAGGGACATGGATAGAGCTGGAAGCCTTTGTCCTCAGAAGACTAACACAGGAACAGAAAACCAAACGCTGCATGTTGTCTCTTAAAAGTGGTAGCTGAATGATGAGAACTCATGGACACACTGGGGGAACAACACATACTGGAGCCTGTTGGAGGAAGGGGAGGAAGAGTATCAGGAAGAATAGCTAATGGATGCTGGACTTAATATCTAGGTGATGGTTGAAACGTGCAGCAAACAATCATGGCATATGTTCACCAGTGTAACAAACTTGCACATCCTGTGCAGGCACCCCAGAACTTAAAATAAAAGTTGAAGAAAAAAAATTAATTTATTAGTGCTGCCTGACAATACTGCTATTTACTCTCTCACTCTCTTAGATGATCATTTCACATAATCAACTTTTCCTAGTACCTCAAAATTTTCTTTCTTTTTTTTTCTGTCACTTGCAGTTGATGGGCTTATATCTTATTGTGTAAATAGAGTAACAAGAAATTCAAGAAATTTCCTGGAGCTTAATATAAACTTTAGCATAACACGTGTACCTTTAGCATTTTTTTCAGTTTTAATGAATTTAACTTTCCACATTCTCATGTAGAAGCAACACCAATGCTACACACAAGATAATATACCTGCTCTTTATTCCAGAAACTCATACTTGCCTTGACTTCTCTCCTTTTCACTACCAATAACGTGCTCTCCCCTGGATAATTTATACTATCATGAAAATACAAAATCATATTGCCTGTCTTTAAACAAGCCCTTCTGATACAAGCTCATTTCCCACCAGGTAATGCCCAATCTGTCCAACCCCGATTTTCAGAAAAATTTCTCAAATTTTAGGCTATATTTTCTTTCCTTGCTTTCTCTAGCCTCATTCTATCTTAAACACACCCCAATCAGACATCCACCCTGCCAATCTACCAAAGCCCTTCTCACAGTGACTATGCCCTTTAGTTGTCACTTCAGGGGTTATTAGCTCTCCTATTACCTGATCTGACAGCTGCATCTGAAACTCTTGATTGCCTCATTCTTCTTTAAACACCCTTAATTTTCTTCCTTTGGTATACCACTTTTTCTTCATATCTCCAAATTTTCCAACCTCTTATTTTTGTTCCCTACCCTGCATCCTCCTTGGGTTCCTACACTCTACCTGTAGAATTTGCTCAGAGTGTGGGCATTGGCAATCCTCTCTCTCTTCACACAGTCCCTTGGACCACCTACAATGTGAAAACACCATCCATTAATTGTTAACTCTCAAAGTTTCGTCTTTGGCTCAGATTACTTCACTGACATCCAGATTCTCAAATTCTTGACATTTTGACTTGAATCTCAAGTACTCATCTAAAATTTAACAAGTTCAAAACCAAACTGCTGATTTCCAACCTGTTCCTCCTAGCAAGGTAACTTCCGAGTTTTCATTTGCTCAAATAAAATCTTTGGCATCATGCTTGATTTCTGTCTTTCAGGGATACCCCACAGTGGTCAATCATAAAATCCTTTTAGCTCTACAAAAGATAATATGCAGAATTTGACTGTTTCTCACTTCAGCAATCACAGTTGTTCAAGCCACTGTAATTTCTTACCCAGGCCATACTTTCCTGGATGTTCTTCCTGTGGTCACTCTGGACTCTCTATGGTCTATCCTCCACAGAGCAGCCAAAGCCATCATTTCATAAAGCAAGCCAGGTCCCATCACTTTACATGACTGGCCAATCACTAATGATAAAAGTCAAAATCTAATACAGCCTTCAGTGCCCTGCGTCACCTGGTCACTTTATCCTGTTATGACTTTCTTTCTTCCATGCCCACCTTATTCTTTTGTCATCCTTCAAATATTTCAAGCGAGGTTCTGCATCAACATTTGCAATAATTGTTCTGCTTAACAGACATTTCCTTCAGATCCTCCCCTGAGTGGCTCCTTCACTTTTTCAGTTCCCTAATCAAATGTCACCCTTGGAGAGAAGTCTTCCCTGAACACTGTGTATAATGCAGCCCTCACCCCAATTATTCTTTGTCCTCCTGCCCTGCATACCCTGCACCATTGCACTGTCACTTAACACATACATACATGCTTTTGAATCTTTGTTTTCTGTGAATTTTCAGTAGAATGTAAACTTTAGCAGGATCTTCATTTTGCATAAATAAAATAATATATGGTATCTTGTAAGTTCTCAATTAATATTTAATGAATAAACAGAGGATTCAGTTAATATGACTTACTTCTGTACACTTCTTAAAATTGTTTGCATCTAAAACTTTTGATGACAAGAGAAAATGTCTAAAATACAATGTTCAGTTGTTAAAACAATAGAAAACACTGTTTGACAAAATGGGGCAAAACTTTTTTTTAAAGCCCAGTTCTTCACAATGTGTAATTATACATAGATACATTGAATATTAATGAGTGCTTCAAAATATTGGCAGTGATTTTAGCTCAGTTTGGGACTAAAATGTCTAATTTATGTTTTATCTTCATATCATCAAATTTGTAAGCCAACATACATTAATTTTAATATTTTAGAACCATGAAATGAAATAGATTTATTGTAAAAATAAATAAAATCAGTATGTATTACCTACATACTATCATACCTTCTTAACAGTTGTATTCTTGACACTGTCCAACATAACATCATGCATATAGCAGATGTGTAACAATTTCCATAAAATAAATGCCTAAAATGCCATTTCATTGTGAAGGTCTTATGATCAGTTTTAACTTCCGGCAAAGTGCTTCAAAAGTACTTTCATTTATTCTCAGAATTCTATAAACATTTGTTAAGCCACAATTCTGTGCCAGGCAAGTTTCTAACCACTAAGAACATAGGATGGGCATGACAGCTCATGATGCTACCTTATAGATTTGACTTTCTACTACAATTAGACATATTAAGCCATGTAGATTTCCAAAATATTGATTAATAGTCACCTTTTTTGTTAGGTATTATAATAAAATGATGAAGTTAAGGAAATTCTATTTGATTGGAAGCAGTATGAGATTCTTTCTAGAAACATGTTTTAAATGTCCAATTGAATACATTTTATTGACATTTGATTTTCCCTCATATATATTGTGATAAAATATAATCATTGTTGTTACTTGTGCTTTATCAGCCCTAAATATATGTTTAAGACCTCAAAAATAAAACACACTACGAATATTAAAACCATCATAGAAATGTGAGTATACATATATATATATATATATATATATATATATATATATATGTATACACATACACACACATTTAATGTATATTTTGAAGCACAAACAATTCTTACTATTACATATAACAATGTTTATAAGCTTAACTGATTCAGTTTGGGTGATTATAAAATGAAATCATATAAATTTTAGGTTATCCGAATCCAAAGCCATTAAATGTTTCATTATCAGTTTAATTCTTCCTCTGATTTCAAGTTTGCCAAGTGTCATTCTGATTGCAATTTGTTTTTTGATGTAATTTATCTTCAGGGTTAAAATATGAGTGTTGATGAAGTTGCTGTGAGGATAGACTTGGCAGTAATATTTCTTGATTAATGTAATTAAATTTTTATTAGATTGCATATTTCTATGAAAACCAATGTGAAAATAAATGTTTTCCAGAGATAGTTTCATGATTGGTTACAACTATATCACATCTAATATGAGGAAAAATGCCAATGGTACTTTACCAATTACATTAATTATTAAATGTTGATAAGTAATATCATTTTTCCTTCGACTATGAGAATGCCTCCTAAACAAGGTTTCCAGAAACATATGCTTATTTAAACTGAGTTGAATAGCATAGTCTAAAGCATAATGCCTCTATCTGCATAAAGTTGCTAAATTAAGTTACTAAATAAGTTAAACTAGCATACAATATTGAAAGATTATTTACTTGATTCAAAAAAAGAAAAATTCTAGCACTCTACTTACTTCGAAAGATATCTGAGTGGAAAATATAGTCTCAAAAAAAAGATTACAAGCTCACATCTGAGAATGAACCCTATGTGCAATTTTTCACACTAGAAAATGGTTTATCATCAGGTATAACATGTTATTTTAAATTTTTAATAAAGTTTTATTTCCAGAGGCGTTTATATTCTATAATAGCTAAGTGATATGTGTGTGTGTTCTCCTAGATTAAAGTGAATAATTTCTGGTCTAATTTTATTTTCTAGAAAGATAGCAATGCATAAATTAAAGTTAGTCTCTATTTCTCACTATATTGTACATTTCTCAAAACCCTTATGTAAAAGAATTAAAAATGAAACGCAAATAAGGTGAAAGATCATACTATCACAGGCAGAATGAAAGGTCATTATCTCTAACGTATCTTCAGACACTTGAAGAAAGGTAGCTGAGATATTCAATAAGACCAAAAAAATTGTAATAATTGCATCCTCTACTTCTTTTTTCTACTCAATTTCTTCTGATAATAATTATGGATTTCACCTTGTCAAGCAGTTGAAATACAAAGAACACAGGCTTTATAATCAGACAAAAGAGGATGTGAATTTCACCTTTGTACTTACTCTGTGGCTTCACACAAATTATTTATCAGCACTTATTTTAATTTTCTTTATGTATAAAATGTAAATGATAAATTCTGCTTCATGACATTGCAAAGATTTAATGAAATAACATGCAGACTGCTGAATACATTGTGCTGAATATTGGTTGACAAGTTTCCTCAATGATGAATCTTGTGGGGTAGGTGAAATTTTTTTTAGATGGCTGAGGGTCACAGTTGAAAATTGCGAATTCTAAATTCACGATTAAACTCTAATTTCACTAGAATTAAAACTAGTACTCTGTGAATTTTCTAAAACAGAAATTTTTTAAAACTAAAGATAATAATTGCTATCAGAAGAAAGGCTACCTCTAGAGCAGGCAAAGCATTAGGCGAGCACTTCTCGTAGTCAGACAAACTCCACAAGTTAGGAACTTAATAAAAATAGCTTAAAAATAGAAAATATGAGGCTCGGTAATGTTGAATAGCCTCCTGTAATAGAGTACATGGAATATATTAATATCTAAAATCATCCCTTAATTCTCAGTGTCTTTGATATGCACATGGCCATTGCAATGAGGAAGACATGCATTAACATTTGCATTGAGGGTATATTGACATGGATAGGTTTAAGTCTATCATCTCACTAATTGTTTTCTATTGGCTTATCTCTCCTTTGTTCCATGTTTCCTCTTTTACTGTCTTTTCAAGGATTAATTACAAATTGGATAGTTTATTTTCTTTTTGGCATTGATGTAAAAACTGGCAAAATCCAAATAAAATCTGGAGATTAGTTAATAGTAATGTACCAGTTTTGATTTCTTACTTTTGATAAACATAGTGATGCAATAGAAGATGTTAACATTATAGAAGCTGGGTAAGGAGTAAGGGATATATGGAAACTCTCTGTATTACCTTTAAAACATTTTTATAAACTTATAAAGTTATTCTAAAATTTAAGATATTTAAAAGGGTAAAGATATTGCCAGTGTAAACAAAAGCTGAACAAATAAATTGCCAGCATACCTGCACCAATGGAAATGCTAAGGACCATTCTTTCAGCTGAGGGAACATAATCTTATAGAGAACTGAATGGTAGGAGGGATTGAAAAGTAAAGAAAAGGGAAATGTATATGTAAGTCTAAATATTCACTGTATAAAACAAAATAATATTAAGTGGGTTTAAAATAAATGTAAAATTTTAGATTCTAATAAGGCAAGGATACACACTCTGGGATGAATCGTATAATAAAAATATAAGAACTTTCATCTGACAAACTAAAAAAAGGGAAAATGAAATGACACATTGTTCATTTCAAAGTATAAATGAGACAAAAGGGAAACTAATGATAAGACAGTTAAGAAAAACTGAAATATAAAAATTATTGTAATGTGAGGGATATAATGATATATCTTTCTAAAAAGTCCTACACTCAGGCAACAAGAGTAAAACTAGACAAATGGGTCGGCATCAAACTAAAAAGTGTCTTTACAGCATAGAAAACAATTAAGAAAGTGAAAGTACCATCCATAGAATGGGAGAAAATATTTGCAAACTATTCATCTGATAAGAAGTTAATATCCAAAATATATAAGGAACTAAACAACTTAATAGCAAGAAAACAAATAACCAGATTAAGATAGGCAAAGGACTAGAACAGACACTTCTCAAAAGATACATGCAAATGGCCAACAGGCACACAAAAAATGCTCAGCATCACTTATTATTAGGGAAAGGTAAAATAAAACCACAATGCAACATCACCTCACACATGTTTGAATGGCTTGTATGAAAAAGATAAAAGATAATAAGTTTGTGAAGGATGCAGAGAAAAATATACTCTTGTGTATTGTTGGTAGACATGTAAATTAGTACAGTAATCATACAAAATGGTGTAGAGAGTCCCCAAAAAACTAAAAATATAGCTACTGTATGATGCAGTAATCCCACTTCTGGGTACATATCCAAAGGAACTTAAATCAGCGTGTTGTAGGAATACCTGCACTCCCATATTCATTGCAGCATTATTCATAATGTTCAAGGCATAGAATCAACCTAAGTGCCTGTCAATAGATGGTTGAATGTTTAAAATGTAGTATATATAAATAATGGAATACTATTCAGCTTTTAAAAGAGGAGAAATCCTGACATTTTTAACAACATGGATGAATCTGGTGGAGATCATGCTAGGTAAAATAAACCAGGTGCAGAAGGACAAAAACCACATCATCTTACTTAAAATAAACCAGGCAGAGAAGGACAAAAACCACATCATCTTACTTACATGTAGAATCTGAAAAAGTTGAATTCACAGAAGAGGGTTGAATGATGATTACCTGAGGCTGGGAGGGTTGGAAAAGAGGGAATGGTGAGTTGACTAAAGGGTAGAAAGTTTAAGACAGGAGAAATAGGTATTGAAATTTATTGTGTACCAGAATAACTATAGTAAATAATAATGTATATTTTAAAATAATGAAAGGAGTAAATTTTAAATGTCTTATAAAAATGATAAGTGATCACTATGTTAATTAGCTTGATTTAATAAGTTCACATTGTAGGCATATATTGAAATATCACATTATACACAACAAATGGTAAAATTATAATTTTTCGATCAATCAATAATAATAAATCCATATGTATTAGACTAAGTCTCAGCTATCCAATTAGAGAACACAGGCTGTTAAACTGTAAATATTTTTAAAAAACATCACCACATGCTATTTACAAAAATAATATAATCCAGAACATTTGAAAGTAAAAGAATTGAGAAAGATTATGAAACTACTAAACAAAGTAAATACTGTATATCAAAGTAGTTTTAAAAACATTATTTGATAGAACCAAAGACATTTCTACTTGAAAGATATCATTTTAAATCTATATGAATCCAAAAACTTAGCTTGAAAATATATTAAGTAAAAGGTGAAGAACTTCAGGTAGAAATAAACAATTCCACAATATTAGTGAAGATATTAACACACCTCCCTCAATTACTGATTGAAGAAATAGCAAGAATATAGGAGATTTGGACAACAGTAATAATAAATATGACTTGATTGGCATATACACAACACTTAAATAGAGAAAAATGTAGTAAGAATCCTTTTAACTGGAAACTAAAAATAAAAGTAAAATCATTTAACCATATTTAGAAATTCCCATACCAAATATTATACATCATGGCGGATTATGAGAGCTTTCCACTGAAAATGAAAGAAAAGAAAGTATGCTTGTGGTCAACACTTATATTCAGGTCCTTGGTACAAAAAGAAAGCAACAACAAAAAGCCAGAAGAAATGAAAAATAAGAAATAAAACTGTTAATTGTTGTGAATGGCATAATTGTAAACATAGAAAAAACAAAATATTCAGAGATAAAAGTTTAGAATTTTTGGGTGATTTTTAGCATCCTGTTAAATATACAAAAAAATTACAAAAATAATGATACTCCATTTAATTTTATCCATGGAACAAATCACCAGAAAGTATAAGCGATACTATTTATATCAGTATTTAAACTATCAAGTAATCCATTGAATGTAAGATGTTCAAACATCTCAAAAATCTACAAACTATTACTAAGATAAATTATAAAAGACCGAATTTACTGAAAGATTATATGTTGCAATGGTTTGGAAAAACAAAACTAAATACTGTAAAGACGTCAGCTTCCCCCAAATTAATCTCCAGTTTCAGTTTAAACCAATCTTAGTATTATTTTTGTGGAGTATAACAAGCTGATTTCCAAACTTTTCATATGAAAATATGAGCATCCAAAGCTAGCCAATATAATGTTGAAGAATAAGAACAATTTGAAGGAGTTTTACTACAATATATTGAAACATTATAAAACCACAGTAACCAATAACAGTTTGCTATTGACACAAAAAGACACAAATAGGCCAAAGGGAGTATATAGGAGGTCCAGAACACTTAACATGTAAGCATTTGATTTATGACAATTATATCATAAATGGAGTGCAGATTTTTTTTAAAACAATAATGTTAATTGTATACTCATAGTTGAGAAATAAATAGTTTTTTGATTTCCTATGTCATATTATACATAGAAATCACTTCCAGGTAGAATATAGACCTAACTGTAAAAGGTAAAAATTGTCATCAATTGCTACTATTAAGATAATCTGAAATCAAGCTAGACCATAGTTGTGATATAAAATTCCAATGATGGACATGAAATCAAAATATTAAAACTTCTTACAAAACAATTAAGGAAAAGGCCAGCCAAATTTAAACGAGCAAAAGACTCGAACAAGAACATACCCCTTTCTTTTCATACAAAAACTACAATATGGAGGAAGCGCAGCTGTTAGTTAAACAAGCTTTCTTCCTCATGTTGGGTGTCATAGCTCTATGTCAATTAATACAATGGAATGAAGACCAGAGAAACCTGAACTCTCCTAAAGTAAGTGAACAAGGAAAAAAATTATAATTTAAGTATGACTTATGTTCTTATTTGATTACCCTAAATATTTTGGGGTATACTCAATTAATTACTAAAGTAGAAAATGTAGTGAATTTGAATTGTTGAAGACCAAAACAATCTTATTAGAGAAAAATTCAGCCACTGATATTTGCATGTTTTGTTTTGCTTCTTGAAGAATTTTGTGGCAGGTAATTATCAAGACACCAAATTGTGAGAATGAAAGAAAAGATGGAATAAAATAAAAATATCTTTGGTTTAGGTAGGAGATATTATTGGTAGCATGAAAAAAGCAAGTGTTATTCTCACAGAATGGATAACCAAGTATTCAAAAACACCAATATATAAATGTAAAAACACATTTTATTCCTATTAAAACTTTCAATCTTTGAGCTTTGGTTTGCCTGTTGGGAATTTATTTTGAGTAAAAATCTTAAGAGGATAGATACATGAGAAAAAAAATCAACTAAAATTCTTTTGGTGTATACAGCTCCCATGTATCTTAGCATTATGGACGAGAGAATTTTTAACATTAGAACTACTTTGAACATGCTTGAGTCAATTATGATTTTAAAAATGAACATTGGGTTACACATTGATTTTTTTCTTTTTTTATTATACTTTAAGTTCTAGGGTACATGTGCATAACGTGCAGGTTTGTTACATATGTATACTTGTGCCATGTTGGTGTGCTGCACCCATCAACTCATCAGCACCCATCAATTAATCATTTATATCATGTATAACTCCCCAATGCAATTCATCCCCCCTCCCCCCTCCCCATGATAGGCCCCAGCGTGTGATGTTCCCCTTCCCGAGTCCAAGTGATCTCATTGTTCAGTTCCCACCTATGAGTGAGAACATGCGGTGTTTGATTTTCTCTTCTTGTAATAGTTTGCTAAGAAAGATGGTTTCCAGCTGCATCCATGTCCCTACAAAGGACGCAAACTCATCCTTTTTTATGGCTGCATAGTATTCCATGGTGTATATGTGCCACATTTTCTTAATCCAGTCTGTCACAGATGGACATTTGCGTTGATTCCAAGTCTTTGCTATTGTGAATAGTGCCGCAATAAACATACGTGTGCATGTGTCTTTGTAGTAGCATAATTTATAATCCTTTGGGTATATACCCAGTAGTGGGATGGTGGGGTCATATGGTACATCTAGTTCTAGATCCTTGAGGAATTGCCATACTGTTTTCCATAATGATTGAACCAGTTTACAATCCCACCAACAGTGTAAAAGTGTTCCTATTTCTCCACATGCTCTCCAACACCTGTTGTTTCCTGACTTTTTAATGATAGCCATTCTAACTGGTGTGAGATGGTATCTCATTGTGGTTTTGATTTGCATTTCTCTGATGGCCAGTGATGATGAGCATTTTTTCATGTCTCTGTTGGCTGTATGAATCTCTTCTTTTGAGAAATGTCTGTTCATATCCTTTGCCCACTTTTTGATGGGGTTGTTTGTTTTTTTCTTGTATATTTGTTTGAGTTCTTTGTAGATTCTGGATATTAGCCCTTTGTCAGATGAGTAGATTGCAAAAATTTTCTCCCATTCTGTAGGTTGCCTGTTCACTCTGACAGTAGTTTCTTTTGCTGAGCAGAAGCTCTTTAGTTTAATTAGATCCCATTTGTCAATTTTGGCTTTTGCTGCCATTGCTTTTGGTGTTTTAGACATGAAGTCCTTGCCCATGCCTATGTCCTGAATGGTACTACCTAGATTTTCTTCTAGGGTTTTTATGGTAATAGGTCTAACATTTAAGTCTCTAATCCATCTTGAATTAATCTTCGTATAAGGAGTAAGGAAAGGATCCAGTTTCAGCTTTCTACTTATGGCTAGCCAATTTTCCCAGCACCATTTATTAAATAGGCAATCCTTTCCCCATTTCTTGTTTCTCTCAGGTTTGTCAAAGATAAGATGGCTGTAGATGTGTGGTATTATTTCTGAGGACTCTGTTCTGTTCCATTGGTCTATATCTCTGTTTTGGTACCAGTACCATGCTGTTTTGGTTACTGTAGCCTTGTAGTATAGTTTGAAGTCAGGTAGCATGACGCCTCCGGCTTTGTCCTTTTGACTTAGGATTGTCTTGGCAATGCGGGCTCCTTTTTGGTTCCATATGAACTTTAAAGCAGTTTTTTCCAATTCGGTGAAGAAACTCATTGGTAGCTTGATGGGGATGGCATTGAATCTATAAATAACCTTGGGCAGTATGGCCATTTTCACGATATTGATTCTTCCTATCCATGAGCATGGTATGTTCTTCCATTTGTTTGTGTCCTCTTT
>NW_022318817.1:0-4455 GCF_002776525.5 Piliocolobus tephrosceles
AAAATAAAATAAGGCACAG
Organism: Piliocolobus tephrosceles; assembly: GCF_002776525.5. Taxonomy (NCBI): domain Eukaryota; kingdom Metazoa; phylum Chordata; class Mammalia; order Primates; family Cercopithecidae; genus Piliocolobus; species Piliocolobus tephrosceles. Next base: position 20 of record NW_022318817.1, read on the forward strand.
TATTAGTATAGGAATGAGGAATGGAAGCATTTGTTGGAATATGGGCAAAACCCAGAAGGAAGGTCCCGGCAAGGTTGGGGAGTATGAGATAGTTAAGAAAATTTAGTAAGTTTGAGGTGAGTGGGGGAAAGCCAAACTGATTTCCACTGATTGCTTTCGGTAGGGGCCCTTTTTAGCTGGGAATGAGGAATGAGTGTGCAAAGTACTTGTTGGCCAGGCAGCAATTAAGGATTGGAGTTTTTTGTGGACTGGATGGCTTTCCACTTACTCCTACTACAGAGATATTGGATGGAAGGCTAGGTCCAGAGAAGGACGGCAAAACAGAATAGGTAGCCTCGCTGTTGATTAAAAAAGTAATTGTCTTACCCGCTACCAGGAGAGTTACCCACGGCTCGGCGAGGGTGATGGGGGTCCCCGAGTCTCGGCAGCTTCAGTTGTCATCGTCCAGATGTAGGAGCTGGAAGGAGCTCCCAGGATCCTGGGAAAGGGGGTCACGTAGAGGCGCGGCACCTGTTCTCAGGGTGGGGCAATCAGACTTCCAGTTTCCTCCCTGCTGGCAAGCAGGGCAGGGGGGTTGCTGGTGGACGAGGGTTAGGACATTCACTGGCCTAATGTCCCGATGCCTTGCACTTATATCAAGGCTGCGTTGGGACTCGGGGACCCTGCGGACACCTGTTGGCATAGTGTCCTGCCTTGCCGCACTTATAGCAGGCTCTATGGAGTCTGCGGGGTGTGTGCTCTCTGGTCTGGGGTTACGACTGGGCTGTAAAGCCGCTGCTAGGAGCTGAACCTTCTGTTCAAGGCAAGCCTGCCGTCTCCTCTCTGGAGCTATAGACCTTAAAGGCTAATTTAACTAGGTCTTGTATTGGTGTCTGAGGACCATCCTCTACCTTTTGAAGTTTTTACGAATGTCGGGAGCCGATTGAGAAATGAAATAAGACGCTCAATTTTGGAAAGATCGGCCAATGAAAAAGGGACATGTACTCTGACTACCCCCTCCGCCCCAACCACCTCTCGCAAAGGTGCTAACACTGTAGGAGGGTGTGGGCAGAGATAGGGGACTCAAGACAGCCAGTTGGGGGCCCCGAAGGAGGCACGGGACTGAGTGGATTACTAGTAGATAAGGAGGAGGAAGGAGGAGTCTGGGCAGGAAGGGAGGGGGTGGGGAAAGCGGGGAGAGAAGGAGTATAGGGACGAGAGCCTAAGGCCCAAAAGCCTTGTATGTAAATTAATTTCGGACCACTTGCCTAGCCGCTGGCAGAAATTGCTGAGGTCGATCACGCCACAGTGGAAAGGAAAATTAACCGCTTCCTCCTAAGGTCTTGTTCAAGCTGTGAGGTTTTTAAATTGGCTAGGAGGCACCCTAAGGGGGTGCTCTTTGGAAATTTGGACTGGGGGGGTTTCCCGTTTGTTTCCTCTTTACCGACACACAATGGACACAATGGAAATGGAAGTGGATCTCTGCCTGGCTTCAAAGCGTCCTTTGGAACCAGCAGAGACAGACTGGAGGCTCTTGAAGCCAAAGTGGAGGGTACCTTCAGGCGGACGTCTCCGTCCTGCAAGGCTCTCCGAAGCCACGTGGTGGCTTCCAAGCCACTTGGTGGCTCAAAATGGACCTCGGACCTGCGCAGGATTTTGGCCGAGGGTGGTAAAGAGGAGACAAGGGCACTTACCCCAGAGAGGCCGTGAGAGTGAGCGAAGCGGGTCTCAGGTCCTGGTCCGTCCGCGGCGTGGAACGAAGAGGAGGAGGCTCCCCGGACCCTGGGGGCCCTGAGGAGGGGTCTCCTCCCGGGTTCGGCACCATCTGTCTTGTTTTTCTAAGACCAGCCGAGCGGGCGCAAAAGAACCAGCGGGTAGGCAAGTATAACAGCAAAACTGCACGTTTATTTTGGTAACCTAAGGTGTGCGGGAGAAGTCTGTCGGCCTCCGGGGAAGGAGGCCGGCAGAGTCCCCCGTGGGGCTCTCGGAGGGACTTCCCACAGTCCCGACATCACCACAGGAGTGGGGCTGCAAGAAGGCCGCGTGGCTCAATGGCGGAGAGCGGCTTTTCTAGGAGTGGGAGGGCAATAGGTGGGGCATGGGCGTGTCAGGGGCGTTCCGCAGGTGCGACCAGGTAAATCTTGGTCTCTTCAGATTGACGTCACCTGGCGCATGCCCAGTTGGTCTGCACCCTCCCTGGGCGCCGGCTGCATTTTCGCGCGCGGGAAGAGTTGGTGGTGAAGAACCCGGAAGTGCACCATCTTGCCTTGGTTCGTCCAAACAGTCCAACCTTTTATTGATAATAGTGATAAAGGGGCGCCGTGGTCTGTCTGGCTACTTCCTGCTGTTAAGGGGCGTCGTTAAGGTCGGGGCCCATGGTTGGTATTTGGACGCACGGATGCAAAATAAAATAAGGCACAGTATTAGTATAGGAATGAGGAATGGAAGCATTTGTTGGAATATGGGCAAAACCCAGAAGGAAGGTCCCGGCAAGGTTGGGGAGTATGAGATAGTTAAGAAAATTTAGTAAGTTTGAGGTGAGTGGGGGAAAGCCAAACTGATTTCCACTGATTGCTTTCGGTAGGGGCCCTTTTTAGCTGGGAATGAGGAATGAGTGTGCAAAGTACTTGTTGGCCAGGCAGCAATTAAGGATTGGAGTTTTTTGTGGACTGGATGGCTTTCCACTTACTCCTACTACAGAGATATTGGATGGAAGGCTAGGTCCAGAGAAGGACGGCAAAACAGAATAGGTAGCCTCGCTGTTGATTAAAAAAGTAATTGTCTTACCCGCTACCAGGAGAGTTACCCACGGCTCGGCGAGGGTGATGGGGGTCCCCGAGTCTCGGCAGCTTCAGTTGTCATCGTCCAGATGTAGGAGCTGGAAGGAGCTCCCAGGATCCTGGGAAAGGGGGTCACGTAGAGGCGCGGCACCTGTTCTCAGGGTGGGGCAATCAGACTTCCAGTTTCCTCCCTGCTGGCAAGCAGGGCAGGGGGGTTGCTGGTGGACGAGGGTTAGGACATTCACTGGCCTAATGTCCCGATGCCTTGCACTTATATCAAGGCTGCGTTGGGACTCGGGGACCCTGCGGACACCTGTTGGCATAGTGTCCTGCCTTGCCGCACTTATAGCAGGCTCTATGGAGTCTGCGGGGTGTGTGCTCTCTGGTCTGGGGTTACGACTGGGCTGTAAAGCCGCTGCTAGGAGCTGAACCTTCTGTTCAAGGCAAGCCTGCCGTCTCCTCTCTGGAGCTATAGACCTTAAAGGCTAATTTAACTAGGTCTTGTATTGGTGTCTGAGGACCATCCTCTACCTTTTGAAGTTTTTACGAATGTCGGGAGCCGATTGAGAAATGAAATAAGACGCTCAATTTTGGAAAGATCGGCCAATGAAAAAGGGACATGTACTCTGACTACCCCCTCCGCCCCAACCACCTCTCGCAAAGGTGCTAACACTGTAGGAGGGTGTGGGCAGAGATAGGGGACTCAAGACAGCCAGTTGGGGGCCCCGAAGGAGGCACGGGACTGAGTGGATTACTAGTAGATAAGGAGGAGGAAGGAGGAGTCTGGGCAGGAAGGGAGGGGGTGGGGAAAGCGGGGAGAGAAGGAGTATAGGGACGAGAGCCTAAGGCCCAAAAGCCTTGTATGTAAATTAATTTCGGACCACTTGCCTAGCCGCTGGCAGAAATTGCTGAGGTCGATCACGCCACAGTGGAAAGGAAAATTAACCGCTTCCTCCTAAGGTCTTGTTCAAGCTGTGAGGTTTTTAAATTGGCTAGGAGGCACCCTAAGGGGGTGCTCTTTGGAAATTTGGACTGGGGGGGTTTCCCGTTTGTTTCCTCTTTACCGACACACAATGGACACAATGGAAATGGAAGTGGATCTCTGCCTGGCTTCAAAGCGTCCTTTGGAACCAGCAGAGACAGACTGGAGGCTCTTGAAGCCAAAGTGGAGGGTACCTTCAGGCGGACGTCTCCGTCCTGCAAGGCTCTCCGAAGCCACGTGGTGGCTTCCAAGCCACTTGGTGGCTCAAAATGGACCTCGGACCTGCGCAGGATTTTGGCCGAGGGTGGTAAAGAGGAGACAAGGGCACTTACCCCAGAGAGGCCGTGAGAGTGAGCGAAGCGGGTCTCAGGTCCTGGTCCGTCCGCGGCGTGGAACGAAGAGGAGGAGGCTCCCCGGACCCTGGGGGCCCTGAGGAGGGGTCTCCTCCCGGGTTCGGCACCATCTGTCTTGTTTTTCTAAGACCAGCCGAGCGGGCGCAAAAGAACCAGCGGGTAGGCAAGTATAACAGCAAAACTGCACGTTTATTTTGGTAACCTAAGGTGTGCGGGAGAAGTCTGTCGGCCTCCGGGGAAGGAGGCCGGCAGAGTCCCCCGTGGGGCTCTCGGAGGGACTTCCCACAGTCCCGACATCACCACAGGAGTGGGGCTGCAAGAAGGCCGCGTGGCTCAATGGCG
>NW_022318818.1:0-4455 GCF_002776525.5 Piliocolobus tephrosceles
CGCCATTGAGCCACGCGGCCTTCTTGCAGCCCCACTCCTGTGGTGATGTCGGGACTGTGGGAAGTCCCTCCGAGAGCCCCACGGGGGACTCTGCCGGCCTCCTTCCCCGGAGGCCGACAGACTTCTCCCGCACACCTTAGGTTACCAAAATAAACGTGCAGTTTTGCTGTTATACTTGCCTACCCGCTGGTTCTTTTGCGCCCGCTCGGCTGGTCTTAGAAAAACAAGACAGATGGTGCCGAACCCGGGAGGAGACCCCTCCTCAGGGCCCCCAGGGTCCGGGGAGCCTCCTCCTCTTCGTTCCACGCCGCGGACGGACCAGGACCTGAGACCCGCTTCGCTCACTCTCACGGCCTCTCTGGGGTAAGTGCCCTTGTCTCCTCTTTACCACCCTCGGCCAAAATCCTGCGCAGGTCCGAGGTCCATTTTGAGCCACCAAGTGGCTTGGAAGCCACCACGTGGCTTCGGAGAGCCTTGCAGGACGGAGACGTCCGCCTGAAGGTACCCTCCACTTTGGCTTCAAGAGCCTCCAGTCTGTCTCTGCTGGTTCCAAAGGACGCTTTGAAGCCAGGCAGAGATCCACTTCCATTTCCATTGTGTCCATTGTGTGTCGGTAAAGAGGAAACAAACGGGAAACCCCCCCAGTCCAAATTTCCAAAGAGCACCCCCTTAGGGTGCCTCCTAGCCAATTTAAAAACCTCACAGCTTGAACAAGACCTTAGGAGGAAGCGGTTAATTTTCCTTTCCACTGTGGCGTGATCGACCTCAGCAATTTCTGCCAGCGGCTAGGCAAGTGGTCCGAAATTAATTTACATACAAGGCTTTTGGGCCTTAGGCTCTCGTCCCTATACTCCTTCTCTCCCCGCTTTCCCCACCCCCTCCCTTCCTGCCCAGACTCCTCCTTCCTCCTCCTTATCTACTAGTAATCCACTCAGTCCCGTGCCTCCTTCGGGGCCCCCAACTGGCTGTCTTGAGTCCCCTATCTCTGCCCACACCCTCCTACAGTGTTAGCACCTTTGCGAGAGGTGGTTGGGGCGGAGGGGGTAGTCAGAGTACATGTCCCTTTTTCATTGGCCGATCTTTCCAAAATTGAGCGTCTTATTTCATTTCTCAATCGGCTCCCGACATTCGTAAAAACTTCAAAAGGTAGAGGATGGTCCTCAGACACCAATACAAGACCTAGTTAAATTAGCCTTTAAGGTCTATAGCTCCAGAGAGGAGACGGCAGGCTTGCCTTGAACAGAAGGTTCAGCTCCTAGCAGCGGCTTTACAGCCCAGTCGTAACCCCAGACCAGAGAGCACACACCCCGCAGACTCCATAGAGCCTGCTATAAGTGCGGCAAGGCAGGACACTATGCCAACAGGTGTCCGCAGGGTCCCCGAGTCCCAACGCAGCCTTGATATAAGTGCAAGGCATCGGGACATTAGGCCAGTGAATGTCCTAACCCTCGTCCACCAGCAACCCCCCTGCCCTGCTTGCCAGCAGGGAGGAAACTGGAAGTCTGATTGCCCCACCCTGAGAACAGGTGCCGCGCCTCTACGTGACCCCCTTTCCCAGGATCCTGGGAGCTCCTTCCAGCTCCTACATCTGGACGATGACAACTGAAGCTGCCGAGACTCGGGGACCCCCATCACCCTCGCCGAGCCGTGGGTAACTCTCCTGGTAGCGGGTAAGACAATTACTTTTTTAATCAACAGCGAGGCTACCTATTCTGTTTTGCCGTCCTTCTCTGGACCTAGCCTTCCATCCAATATCTCTGTAGTAGGAGTAAGTGGAAAGCCATCCAGTCCACAAAAAACTCCAATCCTTAATTGCTGCCTGGCCAACAAGTACTTTGCACACTCATTCCTCATTCCCAGCTAAAAAGGGCCCCTACCGAAAGCAATCAGTGGAAATCAGTTTGGCTTTCCCCCACTCACCTCAAACTTACTAAATTTTCTTAACTATCTCATACTCCCCAACCTTGCCGGGACCTTCCTTCTGGGTTTTGCCCATATTCCAACAAATGCTTCCATTCCTCATTCCTATACTAATACTGTGCCTTATTTTATTTTGCATCCGTGCGTCCAAATACCAACCATGGGCCCCGACCTTAACGACGCCCCTTAACAGCAGGAAGTAGCCAGACAGACCACGGCGCCCCTTTATCACTATTATCAATAAAAGGTTGGACTGTTTGGACGAACCAAGGCAAGATGGTGCACTTCCGGGTTCTTCACCACCAACTCTTCCCGCGCGCGAAAATGCAGCCGGCGCCCAGGGAGGGTGCAGACCAACTGGGCATGCGCCAGGTGACGTCAATCTGAAGAGACCAAGATTTACCTGGTCGCACCTGCGGAACGCCCCTGACACGCCCATGCCCCACCTATTGCCCTCCCACTCCTAGAAAAGCCGCTCTCCGCCATTGAGCCACGCGGCCTTCTTGCAGCCCCACTCCTGTGGTGATGTCGGGACTGTGGGAAGTCCCTCCGAGAGCCCCACGGGGGACTCTGCCGGCCTCCTTCCCCGGAGGCCGACAGACTTCTCCCGCACACCTTAGGTTACCAAAATAAACGTGCAGTTTTGCTGTTATACTTGCCTACCCGCTGGTTCTTTTGCGCCCGCTCGGCTGGTCTTAGAAAAACAAGACAGATGGTGCCGAACCCGGGAGGAGACCCCTCCTCAGGGCCCCCAGGGTCCGGGGAGCCTCCTCCTCTTCGTTCCACGCCGCGGACGGACCAGGACCTGAGACCCGCTTCGCTCACTCTCACGGCCTCTCTGGGGTAAGTGCCCTTGTCTCCTCTTTACCACCCTCGGCCAAAATCCTGCGCAGGTCCGAGGTCCATTTTGAGCCACCAAGTGGCTTGGAAGCCACCACGTGGCTTCGGAGAGCCTTGCAGGACGGAGACGTCCGCCTGAAGGTACCCTCCACTTTGGCTTCAAGAGCCTCCAGTCTGTCTCTGCTGGTTCCAAAGGACGCTTTGAAGCCAGGCAGAGATCCACTTCCATTTCCATTGTGTCCATTGTGTGTCGGTAAAGAGGAAACAAACGGGAAACCCCCCCAGTCCAAATTTCCAAAGAGCACCCCCTTAGGGTGCCTCCTAGCCAATTTAAAAACCTCACAGCTTGAACAAGACCTTAGGAGGAAGCGGTTAATTTTCCTTTCCACTGTGGCGTGATCGACCTCAGCAATTTCTGCCAGCGGCTAGGCAAGTGGTCCGAAATTAATTTACATACAAGGCTTTTGGGCCTTAGGCTCTCGTCCCTATACTCCTTCTCTCCCCGCTTTCCCCACCCCCTCCCTTCCTGCCCAGACTCCTCCTTCCTCCTCCTTATCTACTAGTAATCCACTCAGTCCCGTGCCTCCTTCGGGGCCCCCAACTGGCTGTCTTGAGTCCCCTATCTCTGCCCACACCCTCCTACAGTGTTAGCACCTTTGCGAGAGGTGGTTGGGGCGGAGGGGGTAGTCAGAGTACATGTCCCTTTTTCATTGGCCGATCTTTCCAAAATTGAGCGTCTTATTTCATTTCTCAATCGGCTCCCGACATTCGTAAAAACTTCAAAAGGTAGAGGATGGTCCTCAGACACCAATACAAGACCTAGTTAAATTAGCCTTTAAGGTCTATAGCTCCAGAGAGGAGACGGCAGGCTTGCCTTGAACAGAAGGTTCAGCTCCTAGCAGCGGCTTTACAGCCCAGTCGTAACCCCAGACCAGAGAGCACACACCCCGCAGACTCCATAGAGCCTGCTATAAGTGCGGCAAGGCAGGACACTATGCCAACAGGTGTCCGCAGGGTCCCCGAGTCCCAACGCAGCCTTGATATAAGTGCAAGGCATCGGGACATTAGGCCAGTGAATGTCCTAACCCTCGTCCACCAGCAACCCCCCTGCCCTGCTTGCCAGCAGGGAGGAAACTGGAAGTCTGATTGCCCCACCCTGAGAACAGGTGCCGCGCCTCTACGTGACCCCCTTTCCCAGGATCCTGGGAGCTCCTTCCAGCTCCTACATCTGGACGATGACAACTGAAGCTGCCGAGACTCGGGGACCCCCATCACCCTCGCCGAGCCGTGGGTAACTCTCCTGGTAGCGGGTAAGACAATTACTTTTTTAATCAACAGCGAGGCTACCTATTCTGTTTTGCCGTCCTTCTCTGGACCTAGCCTTCCATCCAATATCTCTGTAGTAGGAGTAAGTGGAAAGCCATCCAGTCCACAAAAAACTCCAATCCTTAATTGCTGCCTGGCCAACAAGTACTTTGCACACTCATTCCTCATTCCCAGCTAAAAAGGGCCCCTACCGAAAGCAATCAGTGGAAATCAGTTTGGCTTTCCCCCACTCACCTCAAACTTACTAAATTTTCTTAACTATCTCATACTCCCCAACCTTGCCGGGACCTTCCTTCTGGGTTTTGCCCATATTCCAACAAATGCTTCCATTCCTCATTCCTATACTAATACTGTGCCTTATTTTATTTT
>NW_022318819.1:0-2912 GCF_002776525.5 Piliocolobus tephrosceles
TAAATTCCAGACACTGTATGAAAAAAGCATTGTAAAACTTTTTGTTCTGTTAGCTGATGCATGTAGCCCCCAGTCACATTTCCCATGCTTGCTCAATTTATCATGACCCTTTCACGTGGACCCCTTACAGTTGTAAGCCTTTAAAAAGGCGAAAAACTTCTTTTTGGGGGAGCTGGGCTCTTAAGACGTGAGTCTGCCGACGCTCCAGGCCTAATAAAAAACCTCTTCCTTCTTTAATCTGGTGTCTGAGGAGTTTTGTCTGCAGCTCATCCTGCTACATTTCTTGGTTCCCTAACCGGGAAGCGAGGTGATTAACCAACTGTCGAAGCAGCCCCTTAGGCAGCTTATGGAGGCCCTGTAGAGCATCCCTGTGGGGGACGCTGGCCAGCTTGAGCGATGCGGATCCTGAGAGCGTTCCCAGGTAGGCATTTGCCCTGGTGGAACGCCTCGTCAGAGCAGTGCACAGCAGGCCCCCACGAAGGATCAAGGCAGTGGCTGAACACCGGGAAGGAACTGGCACTTTAAGTCTGGACATCTGAAACTTGGTAAGACTGGTCTTTGGAACTTGCCCACTCCATTTGAGTGGAAGTGTTGCCTGATCACCCACGGCGTGCCTGTACCGGCACTTTGGTTTTTGTTTTTGACTTGACTTGCTTGATACTTTGGTTTTAGTTTTGATTTTGATTTAGTGTGAATTAGACAAGTCAGTGATCTTTTACCCTTTCCTTCTTACAGTGTGGATGTTGTTTTGTCTCGAGAAAAAAATAGGTCAGACACAAAGTAAGCCCACTCCGCTAGGAACTGTGTTAAAAAAAAAAATTCAAAAAGAAAGAAAGTCATCAAATCATCAAAACTTACTCTACTAAAATGCATGTTACAGAACCTTAAGAAAGGTTTTGCAGGAGATTATAGAGTTAAGTTAACCTCCTAGAGGGTAAGAACTCTGTGTGAATTAGAACTGCCCTCGTTTGGTGTTGGATGGCCCATGGAAGGAACTATAGACAAAGAACAATTGGCCATGTATTTAAGGTGGTGACAGGGGTCGGAGGACAGCCAGTGTACCCAGATCAAATTCCTTTATATTGACTCATGGTTAAATATAATACAAATATAAGACAAAACCAGCATAAATTTATCCCACAGCTTATGCAAAAAAGTCAAAAGTAAAAGAGCAGCTTCACCAGCACACACAGAGTTAAAAAAGGAGCCCCAGAAACAGCAACAGAAGCCAGGTTTGCTGGAGTCACCAGAGATAATAGAAATTCTTTCTCCATATGTCCCAGCCCACTACCCCACTTTACCGAGGCCAACAGCCCCCTCGGAAACGAGATTCAGAAGCTAACACACCCCAGGTCTCACCTCGAAGGGGAGGATTGGAGGCTTCAGAGGCCAAGGAAGGAAGTCAAGATAGTCAAGGAAGGACCAAGATTTTGTTTGGTCGACCACCCCCAAATCATAAGTCAAATTAAAGGTGACCTCCAGAAACTAAAGGAATTAACCTTAAAAAAACAAATGCAGGCTTTAAAAATAGCCACATGAAGTGTTCATGAGTAAGTAAATGGAAATGCCTATAAGTCTGACACCACTTTAAATCTAGTGACTCTGTTTAAAGTAAAATCTAATTTTAATAGGACTCATATAGGATGGGCCCTCTACTGTAACCTTGTCCACTCCCACTGCTGTTAAAGTTGCAGGTGTTGTGTCTTGGATCCCCTCAGTCAGCTAACACCGGCAGCTGAGGACAAGTGGAGCAGCCAGCAGGACACAGATCATCCAACCCGGCTGATCCTGAGACGAGACCAAGCTGCTGCTGAGGATGACAGCCCTGCTCTGGTCACTCTGGAGGCTGACCAGCCCACACACGGCTGAAGCTTGAGGAGACAACAAGCTCTGTTCTAGTCACACACCGGCAGCTGACTAGTCTACGCACGGCCGAAGCTTGAGGACTCATCAAGCAGGTAAATGTAGTTAAAAATCTTAAGATGAATAGTTTTCCTGTAATACTGTTTTCCTATTGTTCTGTTGCTGTATTCAACCTTTTTCCCAAGTCAGGACTTCTTTTGTCCTTGCTGGATATGAATATGCTATACATTGTTTTGTTGTTGTTAACCTCCCTGACCATGCTAGAAGAAACACCTATATAAGGTGTCCCCGCTGTACACATACTACTTAGGAAACCCAGACCCATCCAGCCCAGCAACAATTCCAAGTCTTTCAGTCATTCTTTAAACATATAAACCAGAAGTTACCAGAACCTCCTCCTTTAGCAAAAAAAGAAAAAAACCTATTTGCTCAGTTGGCTGAAAACTTTGCTAGCAGCCTATATGTTTCTTCATGTTATGTTTATAAAAAGGCTAACATAAGACACCAATGGCCTTGAGAGCAAAAGAGTTCATGCCTCCAGATAACTTTACTTTAAAGCTTTCCCCAAACAGATGCCCCAAGTTCAAGCGTCTGGCTCTTAAAAACTTCTGTTATTAAAAAATACTGTGTTACTCGCTAAGAAAAAGCTTTTAAGACCCAGTAAAAATACTAACCTGCTTAAGACATGACAAAGTTGGTACATGTGCCTGTACAGGTTTAAGACAGGTTTGATCCTTGGTCTTCATTTAGAAAATAGTTTACAGCTATAAGAAAATTTAAAACCCTCATTGTAAGTGTATTACTAGTAATAGAAACTTGCTTGCTGCTCCCCTGTATATTACATTTACTCCTTCAAATGATAAAAGGTTTTGTAGCTACCATGGTTCATCAGAAAACTTCAACACAAGTGTGTTACATAAAACTATCACTGTGTCTCACAAAAAGACTCAAAAAGTAAAACTAAAACTCCCACTAATTAGTGAAAATTCTCAAAGAGGGGGATAAGGAAGGAGACCACTACTACTCCCCACACCTTGCCTAGTTCACAA
>NW_022318820.1:0-2912 GCF_002776525.5 Piliocolobus tephrosceles
TTGTGAACTAGGCAAGGTGTGGGGAGTAGTAGTGGTCTCCTTCCTTATCCCCCTCTTTGAGAATTTTCACTAATTAGTGGGAGTTTTAGTTTTACTTTTTGAGTCTTTTTGTGAGACACAGTGATAGTTTTATGTAACACACTTGTGTTGAAGTTTTCTGATGAACCATGGTAGCTACAAAACCTTTTATCATTTGAAGGAGTAAATGTAATATACAGGGGAGCAGCAAGCAAGTTTCTATTACTAGTAATACACTTACAATGAGGGTTTTAAATTTTCTTATAGCTGTAAACTATTTTCTAAATGAAGACCAAGGATCAAACCTGTCTTAAACCTGTACAGGCACATGTACCAACTTTGTCATGTCTTAAGCAGGTTAGTATTTTTACTGGGTCTTAAAAGCTTTTTCTTAGCGAGTAACACAGTATTTTTTAATAACAGAAGTTTTTAAGAGCCAGACGCTTGAACTTGGGGCATCTGTTTGGGGAAAGCTTTAAAGTAAAGTTATCTGGAGGCATGAACTCTTTTGCTCTCAAGGCCATTGGTGTCTTATGTTAGCCTTTTTATAAACATAACATGAAGAAACATATAGGCTGCTAGCAAAGTTTTCAGCCAACTGAGCAAATAGGTTTTTTTCTTTTTTTGCTAAAGGAGGAGGTTCTGGTAACTTCTGGTTTATATGTTTAAAGAATGACTGAAAGACTTGGAATTGTTGCTGGGCTGGATGGGTCTGGGTTTCCTAAGTAGTATGTGTACAGCGGGGACACCTTATATAGGTGTTTCTTCTAGCATGGTCAGGGAGGTTAACAACAACAAAACAATGTATAGCATATTCATATCCAGCAAGGACAAAAGAAGTCCTGACTTGGGAAAAAGGTTGAATACAGCAACAGAACAATAGGAAAACAGTATTACAGGAAAACTATTCATCTTAAGATTTTTAACTACATTTACCTGCTTGATGAGTCCTCAAGCTTCGGCCGTGCGTAGACTAGTCAGCTGCCGGTGTGTGACTAGAACAGAGCTTGTTGTCTCCTCAAGCTTCAGCCGTGTGTGGGCTGGTCAGCCTCCAGAGTGACCAGAGCAGGGCTGTCATCCTCAGCAGCAGCTTGGTCTCGTCTCAGGATCAGCCGGGTTGGATGATCTGTGTCCTGCTGGCTGCTCCACTTGTCCTCAGCTGCCGGTGTTAGCTGACTGAGGGGATCCAAGACACAACACCTGCAACTTTAACAGCAGTGGGAGTGGACAAGGTTACAGTAGAGGGCCCATCCTATATGAGTCCTATTAAAATTAGATTTTACTTTAAACAGAGTCACTAGATTTAAAGTGGTGTCAGACTTATAGGCATTTCCATTTACTTACTCATGAACACTTCATGTGGCTATTTTTAAAGCCTGCATTTGTTTTTTTAAGGTTAATTCCTTTAGTTTCTGGAGGTCACCTTTAATTTGACTTATGATTTGGGGGTGGTCGACCAAACAAAATCTTGGTCCTTCCTTGACTATCTTGACTTCCTTCCTTGGCCTCTGAAGCCTCCAATCCTCCCCTTCGAGGTGAGACCTGGGGTGTGTTAGCTTCTGAATCTCGTTTCCGAGGGGGCTGTTGGCCTCGGTAAAGTGGGGTAGTGGGCTGGGACATATGGAGAAAGAATTTCTATTATCTCTGGTGACTCCAGCAAACCTGGCTTCTGTTGCTGTTTCTGGGGCTCCTTTTTTAACTCTGTGTGTGCTGGTGAAGCTGCTCTTTTACTTTTGACTTTTTTGCATAAGCTGTGGGATAAATTTATGCTGGTTTTGTCTTATATTTGTATTATATTTAACCATGAGTCAATATAAAGGAATTTGATCTGGGTACACTGGCTGTCCTCCGACCCCTGTCACCACCTTAAATACATGGCCAATTGTTCTTTGTCTATAGTTCCTTCCATGGGCCATCCAACACCAAACGAGGGCAGTTCTAATTCACACAGAGTTCTTACCCTCTAGGAGGTTAACTTAACTCTATAATCTCCTGCAAAACCTTTCTTAAGGTTCTGTAACATGCATTTTAGTAGAGTAAGTTTTGATGATTTGATGACTTTCTTTCTTTTTGAATTTTTTTTTTTAACACAGTTCCTAGCGGAGTGGGCTTACTTTGTGTCTGACCTATTTTTTTCTCGAGACAAAACAACATCCACACTGTAAGAAGGAAAGGGTAAAAGATCACTGACTTGTCTAATTCACACTAAATCAAAATCAAAACTAAAACCAAAGTATCAAGCAAGTCAAGTCAAAAACAAAAACCAAAGTGCCGGTACAGGCACGCCGTGGGTGATCAGGCAACACTTCCACTCAAATGGAGTGGGCAAGTTCCAAAGACCAGTCTTACCAAGTTTCAGATGTCCAGACTTAAAGTGCCAGTTCCTTCCCGGTGTTCAGCCACTGCCTTGATCCTTCGTGGGGGCCTGCTGTGCACTGCTCTGACGAGGCGTTCCACCAGGGCAAATGCCTACCTGGGAACGCTCTCAGGATCCGCATCGCTCAAGCTGGCCAGCGTCCCCCACAGGGATGCTCTACAGGGCCTCCATAAGCTGCCTAAGGGGCTGCTTCGACAGTTGGTTAATCACCTCGCTTCCCGGTTAGGGAACCAAGAAATGTAGCAGGATGAGCTGCAGACAAAACTCCTCAGACACCAGATTAAAGAAGGAAGAGGTTTTTTATTAGGCCTGGAGCGTCGGCAGACTCACGTCTTAAGAGCCCAGCTCCCCCAAAAAGAAGTTTTTCGCCTTTTTAAAGGCTTACAACTGTAAGGGGTCCACGTGAAAGGGTCATGATAAATTGAGCAAGCATGGGAAATGTGACTGGGGGCTACATGCATCAGCTAACAGAACAAAAAGTTTTACAATGCTTTTTTCATACAGTGTCTGGAATTTA
>NW_022318821.1:0-1583 GCF_002776525.5 Piliocolobus tephrosceles
GTGGGCGCACGTGGGGCGGGGAGGGTGCGAGCCGGGTGTGGCCTGGGGGCGCGGGGCGGGTTCGGAGCGCGGCGAGGGGCAGCTCCGGAGCTCTCCGGCCCCGCGGCCCAGGGAGCCGGCTGGAGCTGACGACCTTGGGACCGCTCCATCCCCCACAGCCACCTCCCCCGGGCCTCATCACCCCTGGTGCCTGCAGCTCATCTCCTGGGACAGACACAGCCTTCCCCGCGGGGAGGTTTGCCGCTGGAAACTTCCCTCTGCGGTCTGACCCAGCCGCCCGCTGTCTACGGGCCGCGACTGCCCCGGTTTTCATCTAAGCACGCATTTAAGCACAGGACTTGTTACTTGGTGCACCAGGGACTGACCTGCTCTGCAAACCCCTCCTCCTCCTCTCCACCCCCAACCTCATCCTCCTATTCTTCTTCCTCCACCTCCTCCTCTTCCTCCTCCGCCTCCTCTTCCTCCTCCTCCTGCTTTGGAGCGGAATTCCCCCACCCTTCAAGGCAGCCCTCCTGTCCAGAAGCCACCGTGTCTCTCCTTCACAGACCTGGCCCTGAAGCCGGGCCTGCTTTCCTACCTGCTGGGTCTTGGCTTGCAGAAAGTGCCCAGGGGCCCTCTCTGAGGCTTAGTCCCCAGCCCCACCCAGGGTCCTGCCTGCCTGGTGGAGGAGGGACTCCAGACCTCCTGAAGAGATGAGCCCCAACAGCTTGTGGGTGCAGCTCTGCAGCTGCAGGAGCCCCAGCTGCTGGTCTCCTTCCAAAGCCACGGCTGAAAGGGCCTCACCCCTCCCTAAGTAGCTGGGACCCAGCCCCTGCCCCCAGACTTCAGGAGAAAAGCCCAAGTCGAGGGTCTTACTATGGTCTGCCCTAGAGCCTTCGTGCTGCAGTTTTACCCCATTCCCCGCCCAGGAATGAGTGCGGCAAGGTGCCTTGCAGAGTCTTCAGCTCACCTCTTCCGTCCGCCCCCACTGTACCAACGGGGGACTGAGGCTAGGAGCCAGAAGGGACCTGCCCTCATGCCCTGTGGACTGGCGCTCTCTCCAGCCTGCTATCCCCAGAGGAGCCTGCAGAGCCGCCCACACACGCAGCCCTGACCCCGCACACACGAAAAGCCTGGGCAAGCCGCCTCTGATCAGACACCTGGCTTTGAACTGTGCCTCGGCTGTGTCCTAGCTACGTGACCTTGGGGAGTTACCTATATCACCTCTTGCTTCAGTCTCCTCCTCTTTAAAATGGGGGTGGGGGTGTCCAGAGGGAAGCACCCAGTCCACTCTGGACAGCGCTGAGCGGCACAGGGGCCGGGCTCAGAGCATGCATGGGGGCGGTAACCAGTGCCCACGTCTGATAGCCCAGAGCAGCCTCTATTGAATTGGGGCTGTGGCTCAATCTCCTTCAGCAGCAGCACTTCCTGAGATTCGGGCCCAGGGGAGAAGGGACATGCTGTGAGCTGGCCGGCCGGGGAGACCCCTGACAGTGCTCTCAGCATGTGCTTTTATTTCTTGCATCTTCTCCGCCTTCTGGGGGAAGGACCTGCTCTTGTTTTACAGAGAAGGAAAACTGTGGCAGAGATCACAGACAAGGCGA
>NW_022318822.1:0-2708 GCF_002776525.5 Piliocolobus tephrosceles
AGGCTCTTGAAGCCAAGGTGGAGATTACCTTCAGGCGGACGTCTCCGTCCTGCAAGGCTCTCCCAAGCCACTTGGTGGCTCAAAATGGACCTCGGACCCGCGCAGGATTTCTGGCCGAGGGAGGTAAAGAGGAGACAAGGGCACTTACCCCAGAGAGGCCATGAGAGTGAGGGAAGCGGGTCTCAGGTCCTGGTCCGTCTGCGGTGTGGAAGCAGGAGGAGGTTCCTCAATCCTTAGAGGCCTGAGGAGGGGTCTCCTCCCGGGTTCGGCACCATCTGTCTTGTTTTTCTAAGACCAGCTGAGCGGGCGCAAAAGAACCAGCGGGTAGGCAAGTGTAACAGCAAAACTGCACGTTTATTTTGGTAACCTAAGGTGTGCGGGAGAAGTCTGTCGGCCTCCGGCAAAGGAGGCCGGCAGAGTCCCCCCGCGGTGGGGCTCTCGGACGGACTTCCCACAGTCCCGACATCCCGACAGGACTGGGGCTGTAAGAGGGCCGCCGGCCTGTGAGAAGGCCGCCGGGGCTGTGAGAAGGCCGCCGGGGCTGTGAGAAGGCCGCGTGGCTCAATGGCGGAGAGCAGCTTTTCTAGGAGTGGGAGGGCAATAGGTGGGGCATGGGCGTGTCAGGGGCGTTCCACAGGTGCGACCAGGTAAATCTTGGTCTCTTCGGATTGACGTCACCTGGCGCATGCCCAGTTGGTCTGCACCTTCCCGGGCGCCGGCTGCATTTTCGCGCGCGCGGTAAGAGTTGGTGGTGAAGAAGAACCCGGAAGTGCACCATCTTGCCTCCCTTCGTCCAAACAGTCCAACCTTTTATTGATAATAGTGATAAAGGGGCGCCGTGGTCTGGCTACTTCCTGCTGTTAAGGGGCGTTGTTAAGGTCGGGGCCCATGGTTGGTATTTGGACGTACGGATGAAAAATAAAATAAGGCACAGTATTAGTATAGGAATGAGGAATGGAAGCATTTGTTGGAATATGGGCAAAACCCAGAAGGAAGGTCCTGGCAAGGTTGGGGAGTATGAGATAGTTAAGAAAATTTAGTAAGTTTGAGGCGAGTGGGGGAAAGCCAAACTGATTTCCATTGATTGCTTTCGGTAGGGGCCCTTTTTAGCTGGGAATGAGGAATGACTGCGCAAAGTAATTGTTGGCCAGGCAGCAATTAAGGATTGGAGTTTTTCGTGGAGTGGATGGCTTTCCACTTACTCCTACTACAGAGATATTGGATGGAAGGCTAGGTCCAGAGAAGGACGGCAAAACAGAATAGGTAGCCTCGCTGTTGATTAAAAAAGTAATTGTCTTACCCGCTACCAGGAGAGTTACCCGCAGCTTGGCGAGGGTGATTGGGGTCCCCGAGTCTCGGCACCTTCAGTTGTCATCGTCCAGATGTAGGAGCTGGAAGGAGCTCCCAGGATCCTGGGAAAGGGGGTCACGTAGAGGCGCGGCACCTGTTCTCAGGGTGGGGCAATCAGACTTCCAGTTTCCTCCCTGCTGGCAAGCAGGGCAGGGGGTTGCTGGTGGACGAGGGTTAGGACATTCACTGGCCTAATGTCCTGATGCCTTGCACTTATAGCAAGGCTGCGTTGGGACTCGGGGACCCTGCGGACACCTGTTGGCATAGTGTCCTGCCTTGCCGCACTTATAGCAGGCTCTATGGAGTCTGCGGGGTGTGTGCTCTCTGGTCTGGGGTTAGGACTGGGCTGTAAAGCCGCTGCTAGGAGCTGAACCTTCTGTTCAAGGCAAGCCTGCCGTCTCCTCTCTGGAGCTATAGACCTTAAAGGCTAATTTAACTAGGTCTTGTATTGGTGTCTGAGGACCATCCTCTACCTTTTGAAGTTTTTACGAATGTCAGGAGCCGATTGAGAAATGAAATAAGACGCCAAAATGGTGGCCCCTGTTGGGGAGGCCGGATCTAACCGGGTATACTGGGTTAGAACTTCAGTCAGTTTAGGGTAGAGGTTAGGATAACCTGGAGGTCATGCCAAGTCAAGTCATAGGCCTGACAAAGGTGTCTAAATTCCTTTATGTATATGGTAGGATTAGCTGAGAAATCACCTAAACGCTTCTCAATTTTGGAAAGATCGGCCAATGAAAAAGGGACATGTACTCTGACTACCCCCCCGCCCCAGCCACCTCTCGCAAAGATGCTAACACTGTAGGAGGGTGTGGGCAGAGATAGGGGACTCAAGACAGCCAGTTGGGGGCCCCGAAGGAGGCACGGGACTGAGTGGATTACTAGTAGATAAGGAGGAGGAAGGAGGAGTCTGGATGGGGGGAGGAGGAGGAGTCTGGGCAGGAAGGGAGGGGGTGGGGAAAGCGGGGAGAGAAGGAGTATAGGGACGAGAGCCTAAGGCCCAAAAGCCTTGTATGTAAATTAATTTCGGACCACTTGCCTAGCTGCTGGCAGAAATTGCTGAGGTCGATCACGCCACAGCGGAAAGGAAAATTAACCGCTTCCTCCTAAGGTCTTGTTCAAGCTGTAAGGTTTTTAAATTGGCTAGGAGGCACCCTAAGGGGGTGCTCTTTGGAAATTTGGACTGGGGGTTTCCCATTTGTTTCCTCTTTACTTACACAATGGACACAATGGAAATGGAAGTGGATCTCTGCCTGGCTTCAAAGCGTCCTTTGGAACCAGCAGAGACAGACTGAAGGCTCTTGAAGCCAAGGTGGAGATTACCTTCAGGCGGACGTCTCCGTCCTGCAAGGCTCTCC
>NW_022318823.1:0-2708 GCF_002776525.5 Piliocolobus tephrosceles
GGAGAGCCTTGCAGGACGGAGACGTCCGCCTGAAGGTAATCTCCACCTTGGCTTCAAGAGCCTTCAGTCTGTCTCTGCTGGTTCCAAAGGACGCTTTGAAGCCAGGCAGAGATCCACTTCCATTTCCATTGTGTCCATTGTGTAAGTAAAGAGGAAACAAATGGGAAACCCCCAGTCCAAATTTCCAAAGAGCACCCCCTTAGGGTGCCTCCTAGCCAATTTAAAAACCTTACAGCTTGAACAAGACCTTAGGAGGAAGCGGTTAATTTTCCTTTCCGCTGTGGCGTGATCGACCTCAGCAATTTCTGCCAGCAGCTAGGCAAGTGGTCCGAAATTAATTTACATACAAGGCTTTTGGGCCTTAGGCTCTCGTCCCTATACTCCTTCTCTCCCCGCTTTCCCCACCCCCTCCCTTCCTGCCCAGACTCCTCCTCCTCCCCCCATCCAGACTCCTCCTTCCTCCTCCTTATCTACTAGTAATCCACTCAGTCCCGTGCCTCCTTCGGGGCCCCCAACTGGCTGTCTTGAGTCCCCTATCTCTGCCCACACCCTCCTACAGTGTTAGCATCTTTGCGAGAGGTGGCTGGGGCGGGGGGGTAGTCAGAGTACATGTCCCTTTTTCATTGGCCGATCTTTCCAAAATTGAGAAGCGTTTAGGTGATTTCTCAGCTAATCCTACCATATACATAAAGGAATTTAGACACCTTTGTCAGGCCTATGACTTGACTTGGCATGACCTCCAGGTTATCCTAACCTCTACCCTAAACTGACTGAAGTTCTAACCCAGTATACCCGGTTAGATCCGGCCTCCCCAACAGGGGCCACCATTTTGGCGTCTTATTTCATTTCTCAATCGGCTCCTGACATTCGTAAAAACTTCAAAAGGTAGAGGATGGTCCTCAGACACCAATACAAGACCTAGTTAAATTAGCCTTTAAGGTCTATAGCTCCAGAGAGGAGACGGCAGGCTTGCCTTGAACAGAAGGTTCAGCTCCTAGCAGCGGCTTTACAGCCCAGTCCTAACCCCAGACCAGAGAGCACACACCCCGCAGACTCCATAGAGCCTGCTATAAGTGCGGCAAGGCAGGACACTATGCCAACAGGTGTCCGCAGGGTCCCCGAGTCCCAACGCAGCCTTGCTATAAGTGCAAGGCATCAGGACATTAGGCCAGTGAATGTCCTAACCCTCGTCCACCAGCAACCCCCTGCCCTGCTTGCCAGCAGGGAGGAAACTGGAAGTCTGATTGCCCCACCCTGAGAACAGGTGCCGCGCCTCTACGTGACCCCCTTTCCCAGGATCCTGGGAGCTCCTTCCAGCTCCTACATCTGGACGATGACAACTGAAGGTGCCGAGACTCGGGGACCCCAATCACCCTCGCCAAGCTGCGGGTAACTCTCCTGGTAGCGGGTAAGACAATTACTTTTTTAATCAACAGCGAGGCTACCTATTCTGTTTTGCCGTCCTTCTCTGGACCTAGCCTTCCATCCAATATCTCTGTAGTAGGAGTAAGTGGAAAGCCATCCACTCCACGAAAAACTCCAATCCTTAATTGCTGCCTGGCCAACAATTACTTTGCGCAGTCATTCCTCATTCCCAGCTAAAAAGGGCCCCTACCGAAAGCAATCAATGGAAATCAGTTTGGCTTTCCCCCACTCGCCTCAAACTTACTAAATTTTCTTAACTATCTCATACTCCCCAACCTTGCCAGGACCTTCCTTCTGGGTTTTGCCCATATTCCAACAAATGCTTCCATTCCTCATTCCTATACTAATACTGTGCCTTATTTTATTTTTCATCCGTACGTCCAAATACCAACCATGGGCCCCGACCTTAACAACGCCCCTTAACAGCAGGAAGTAGCCAGACCACGGCGCCCCTTTATCACTATTATCAATAAAAGGTTGGACTGTTTGGACGAAGGGAGGCAAGATGGTGCACTTCCGGGTTCTTCTTCACCACCAACTCTTACCGCGCGCGCGAAAATGCAGCCGGCGCCCGGGAAGGTGCAGACCAACTGGGCATGCGCCAGGTGACGTCAATCCGAAGAGACCAAGATTTACCTGGTCGCACCTGTGGAACGCCCCTGACACGCCCATGCCCCACCTATTGCCCTCCCACTCCTAGAAAAGCTGCTCTCCGCCATTGAGCCACGCGGCCTTCTCACAGCCCCGGCGGCCTTCTCACAGCCCCGGCGGCCTTCTCACAGGCCGGCGGCCCTCTTACAGCCCCAGTCCTGTCGGGATGTCGGGACTGTGGGAAGTCCGTCCGAGAGCCCCACCGCGGGGGGACTCTGCCGGCCTCCTTTGCCGGAGGCCGACAGACTTCTCCCGCACACCTTAGGTTACCAAAATAAACGTGCAGTTTTGCTGTTACACTTGCCTACCCGCTGGTTCTTTTGCGCCCGCTCAGCTGGTCTTAGAAAAACAAGACAGATGGTGCCGAACCCGGGAGGAGACCCCTCCTCAGGCCTCTAAGGATTGAGGAACCTCCTCCTGCTTCCACACCGCAGACGGACCAGGACCTGAGACCCGCTTCCCTCACTCTCATGGCCTCTCTGGGGTAAGTGCCCTTGTCTCCTCTTTACCTCCCTCGGCCAGAAATCCTGCGCGGGTCCGAGGTCCATTTTGAGCCACCAAGTGGCTTGGGAGAGCCTTGCAGGACGGAGACGTCCGCCTGAAGGTAATCTCCACCTTGGCTTCAAGAGCCT
>NW_022318824.1:0-2427 GCF_002776525.5 Piliocolobus tephrosceles
GTCACTGATGGACATTTGGGTTGATTCCAAGTCTTTGCTATTGTGAAAAATTCTTTAAATTTCTATTGAAAAGCTGTCTCCAAAGTGTTAGCATTGTGGAGAGCTATTGAAAAATTTGATCAAAAATTTATCCTAAATTGTCCATTTGTTTATCCCAAAATATGACACCAGTTTGTTTTAAATAATTATGGTAAGTTCTCTCTCTACTCAGGCTTTAAGGTAAGTAGACATGAGGTGATAACATGTATGTTAGTTCCTGACTCATTCCAAGCCAAATCTTCCATTTTTATCCTATGCAGGTAACATTGTGTTCTAAATGTGAGGGTAGAGTCTTGGCAATTGGACTAGTATTTGGAAAAGGCAAAAACGTGTCAAATGATCAACATGGCAACTTTTAATGTTTTGAACAGATTTTTGATATTTCCTGGGATCCATATCAGCCAAACAGAGTGGTTAGCTGTGGAGTAAAACATATAAAGGTAAAGTTTTTTGTTTTTCATTTTTTAATTTTGGTACCTTGAGTGCAAATAATTTTAGGTGTTTATATAGATAATTTGATGTTGAGAGACTGCTTGACTTGACACTTTTTTTCTTCAATATAGAGCTCTCTTACCTGTTTCTCTGCTCCTGAAGCAAACTAACATCAGCTGATGGGGCTCTCTCTTAGAAATGCAAAGTAATGACAATCAAGTGAAGTGCTTAGCAGGCAGCTGAAAAGGTTTATTTTATGTAAATTAAATATCAGACTGAAGACTCATAATACTTGTGGGACTGCATGTTTTAAAACAGTGCTGATTTTAATGTTGTGAAGTAAGTTTTTCCGTTATAATGAATATTTACATATTTGCATGTCAACACTTTGACATGTTATGTTCCCTTAAATGAAAGGTGTCATGTTGCACTCTACAAGGAAATAGAGGAATTCACAGTACAAACCTATCTGGACCATTGGTTTTTAAATGCCCCAATCTTCCTCTAGACTACTCTCTCATCTGGGTAGGCCCACATTTGCTTCTTACTATTTTGTTCACAAGTAGCAAAATTAACTGCATCAACATGCTTTGCTCTGACATAGCAAAAATTTCTCCTGACCCCTGGGATATGGCCCAGGATCTTCTTGCTCTGTAGGATTGTAAATAATAGAAGTTAAAGTCCATAAACAAGAGTATAAGGATTACCTTCTTGCATAGAGCATGCATGGATTCTGTATAAAAATGGTACATTTCTGTATGAATGAAGATTTTCTTCTAACCAACCCCTCCTATTTTGCAGTTCTTTTAGTCTAGTTTTTCACGATCCTTCCCATTATTCTTACTTGGTTAGAAAGGGACAGATGATAAAATACTCAAAGAAGTATAACAAATATGGAAGACTTACCTAAAGAATGTTACAAAAAACCTAAAGAATACTTGAATAAATGGAGTGACAATGTTGATTCTGGACATGTCTAAAATTTACAAATGTATCATTTATCTCCAAATTTACATTTGGTAGAAATGCAGTTAAAATCCCTGTTACTTCTGTTTTTACCTGACAGAATTTCCCTTTAAATTATCCTAAGTTAATCTGGGAGCATAAAATAATGACAATAACTATGAACTTTGGGATAAAAAAAAGAATCATGAAGAGGATATGTACCACTATTTACTAAAGCATAGTAGAATTTAATTTAAATGGTATAAGACTTGGATAAAAAGAAGTAATGCTGAAAAATAGACCTTAATATGTATGACAACTTCAAGTATAATAGCATCTCTAACTGGTAGGCACAAATTTATCAATTTTTTGGATAAAATTAATACTTCATACTATACACTAAAATAAAGTCTATATGAATTAAAGAGGTAAGTTTCAAAAACTATTAAATAACTAGAGGAATATGTAGGCAAGTGCTTAACTGCTCAAATTGGAGAAAGATTTTTTAAAATGTAAAAGCAAAGACATCGTAAGGGATAATACTGATGCAACTGTAGAAATATTAAAATATTCTGTGTAATTCCTTCTTTCCACAAAAAGAGGGAAACCGCAAACTAGCAAAAAGTATAAGCAGCACACAAAGTAGATAACTGGGTTGTTCTGAAAATGCAAAGACCTCTTGCAAATCTGTAGAATGGACAAAGAACATAGAAAACTGACAAAAATAGAAACACTGTTGGCCAATAGACTTATGAAAATGTTTAAATCTCAATAATTAAGGAACACAAATTTAAAATAACAAAACATTTTAAATATATCAAATTTATGATTAAAAGTGCCCTCTCTTGGCAAGGATTTCATGAATGAGCACTCTTTTTTTTTTTTATTTATTTATTTATTTTTTTTTATTATACTTTAAGTTCTAGGGTACATGTGCATAACGTGCAGGTTACATATGTATACATGTGCCATGTTGGTGTGCTGCACCCATCAACTCGTCAGCACCCATCA
>NW_022318825.1:0-2427 GCF_002776525.5 Piliocolobus tephrosceles
TGATGGGTGCTGACGAGTTGATGGGTGCAGCACACCAACATGGCACATGTATACATATGTAACCTGCACGTTATGCACATGTACCCTAGAACTTAAAGTATAATAAAAAAAAATAAATAAATAAATAAAAAAAAAAAAGAGTGCTCATTCATGAAATCCTTGCCAAGAGAGGGCACTTTTAATCATAAATTTGATATATTTAAAATGTTTTGTTATTTTAAATTTGTGTTCCTTAATTATTGAGATTTAAACATTTTCATAAGTCTATTGGCCAACAGTGTTTCTATTTTTGTCAGTTTTCTATGTTCTTTGTCCATTCTACAGATTTGCAAGAGGTCTTTGCATTTTCAGAACAACCCAGTTATCTACTTTGTGTGCTGCTTATACTTTTTGCTAGTTTGCGGTTTCCCTCTTTTTGTGGAAAGAAGGAATTACACAGAATATTTTAATATTTCTACAGTTGCATCAGTATTATCCCTTACGATGTCTTTGCTTTTACATTTTAAAAAATCTTTCTCCAATTTGAGCAGTTAAGCACTTGCCTACATATTCCTCTAGTTATTTAATAGTTTTTGAAACTTACCTCTTTAATTCATATAGACTTTATTTTAGTGTATAGTATGAAGTATTAATTTTATCCAAAAAATTGATAAATTTGTGCCTACCAGTTAGAGATGCTATTATACTTGAAGTTGTCATACATATTAAGGTCTATTTTTCAGCATTACTTCTTTTTATCCAAGTCTTATACCATTTAAATTAAATTCTACTATGCTTTAGTAAATAGTGGTACATATCCTCTTCATGATTCTTTTTTTTATCCCAAAGTTCATAGTTATTGTCATTATTTTATGCTCCCAGATTAACTTAGGATAATTTAAAGGGAAATTCTGTCAGGTAAAAACAGAAGTAACAGGGATTTTAACTGCATTTCTACCAAATGTAAATTTGGAGATAAATGATACATTTGTAAATTTTAGACATGTCCAGAATCAACATTGTCACTCCATTTATTCAAGTATTCTTTAGGTTTTTTGTAACATTCTTTAGGTAAGTCTTCCATATTTGTTATACTTCTTTGAGTATTTTATCATCTGTCCCTTTCTAACCAAGTAAGAATAATGGGAAGGATCGTGAAAAACTAGACTAAAAGAACTGCAAAATAGGAGGGGTTGGTTAGAAGAAAATCTTCATTCATACAGAAATGTACCATTTTTATACAGAATCCATGCATGCTCTATGCAAGAAGGTAATCCTTATACTCTTGTTTATGGACTTTAACTTCTATTATTTACAATCCTACAGAGCAAGAAGATCCTGGGCCATATCCCAGGGGTCAGGAGAAATTTTTGCTATGTCAGAGCAAAGCATGTTGATGCAGTTAATTTTGCTACTTGTGAACAAAATAGTAAGAAGCAAATGTGGGCCTACCCAGATGAGAGAGTAGTCTAGAGGAAGATTGGGGCATTTAAAAACCAATGGTCCAGATAGGTTTGTACTGTGAATTCCTCTATTTCCTTGTAGAGTGCAACATGACACCTTTCATTTAAGGGAACATAACATGTCAAAGTGTTGACATGCAAATATGTAAATATTCATTATAACGGAAAAACTTACTTCACAACATTAAAATCAGCACTGTTTTAAAACATGCAGTCCCACAAGTATTATGAGTCTTCAGTCTGATATTTAATTTACATAAAATAAACCTTTTCAGCTGCCTGCTAAGCACTTCACTTGATTGTCATTACTTTGCATTTCTAAGAGAGAGCCCCATCAGCTGATGTTAGTTTGCTTCAGGAGCAGAGAAACAGGTAAGAGAGCTCTATATTGAAGAAAAAAAGTGTCAAGTCAAGCAGTCTCTCAACATCAAATTATCTATATAAACACCTAAAATTATTTGCACTCAAGGTACCAAAATTAAAAAATGAAAAACAAAAAACTTTACCTTTATATGTTTTACTCCACAGCTAACCACTCTGTTTGGCTGATATGGATCCCAGGAAATATCAAAAATCTGTTCAAAACATTAAAAGTTGCCATGTTGATCATTTGACACGTTTTTGCCTTTTCCAAATACTAGTCCAATTGCCAAGACTCTACCCTCACATTTAGAACACAATGTTACCTGCATAGGATAAAAATGGAAGATTTGGCTTGGAATGAGTCAGGAACTAACATACATGTTATCACCTCATGTCTACTTACCTTAAAGCCTGAGTAGAGAGAGAACTTACCATAATTATTTAAAACAAACTGGTGTCATATTTTGGGATAAACAAATGGACAATTTAGGATAAATTTTTGATCAAATTTTTCAATAGCTCTCCACAATGCTAACACTTTGGAGACAGCTTTTCAATAGAAATTTAAAGAATTTTTCACAATAGCAAAGACTTGGAATCAACCCAAATGTCCATCAGTGAC
>NW_022318826.1:0-2494 GCF_002776525.5 Piliocolobus tephrosceles
TAGGTTACCAAAATAAATGTGCAGTTTTGCTCCTACACTTGCCTACCTGCTGGTTCTTTTGTGCTCGCTCTAGTGGTCTTAGAGAAACAAGTCAGATGGTGCCGAACCCGGGAGGAGACCCCTCCTCAGGGCCCCCAGGGTCCAGGGAGCCTCCTCCTCCTCGTTCCACACCGCGGACGGACCAGGACCTGAGACCTGCTTCACTCACTCTCACAGCCTCTCTGGGGTAAGTGCCTTTGTCTCCTCTTTACCTCCCTTGGCCAAAATCCTGCACAGGTCCGAGGTCCATTTTGAGCCACCAAGTGGCTCGGGAGACCCGTTCAGGACAGAGACGTCCGCCTGAAGGTAATCTCCACTTTGGCTCCATGAGCCTCCAGTCTGTCTCTGCTGGTTCCAAAGGACGCTTTGAAGCCAGGCAGAGATCCACTTCCATTTCCATTGTGTCCATTGTGTCCCTCGGCCAAAATCCTGCGCAGGTCCGAGGTCCATTTGGAGCCACCATGTGGCTCGGGAGACCCATTCAGGACGGAGACGTCCGCCTGAAGGTAATCTCCACTTTGGCTTCAAGAGCCTCCAGTCTGTCTCTGCTGGTTCCAAAAGACGCTTGGAAGCCAGGCAGAAATCCACTTCCATTTCCATTGTGTCCACTGTGTCGGTAAAGAGGAAACAAATGGGAAACCCCCAGTCCAAATTTCTAAAGAGCACCCCTTAGGGTGCCTCCTAGCCAATTTAAAAACCTTACAGCTTGAACAAGACCTTAGGAGGAAGCGCTTAATTTTTTGACCTCAGCAATTTCTGCCAGCGGCTAGGCAAGTGGTCCGAAATTAATTATATACAAGGCTTTTGGGCCTTAGGCTCTCGTCCCTATACTCCTTCTCTCCCCGCTCTCCCCACCCCCTCCCTTCCTGCCCAGACTCCTCCTCCTCCCCCCATCCAGACTCCTCCTTCCTCCTCCTTATCTACTAGTAATCCACTCAGTCCCGTGCCTCCTTTGGGGCCCCCAACTGGCTGTCTTGAGTCTCCTATCTCTGCCCACACCCTCCTACAGTGTTAGCACCTTT
Organism: Piliocolobus tephrosceles; assembly: GCF_002776525.5. Lineage (NCBI taxonomy): Eukaryota > Metazoa > Chordata > Mammalia > Primates > Cercopithecidae > Piliocolobus > Piliocolobus tephrosceles. The sequence continues at coordinate 1,062 of NW_022318826.1, forward strand.
GCGAGAGGTGGCTGGGGCAGAGGGGGTAGTCAGAGTACATGTCCCTTTTTCATTGGCCGATCTTTCCAAAATTGAGAAGCGTTTAGGTGATTTCTCAGCTAATCCTACCATATAAAGGAATTTAGACACCTTTGTCAGGCCTATGACTTAACTTGGCATGACCTCCAGGTTATCCTAACCTCTACCCTAAACTGACTGAGGTTCTAACCCAGTATACCCGGTTAGATCCGGCCTCCCCCACAGGGGCCACCATTTTGGCATCTTATTTCATTTCTCAATCAGCTCCTGACACTCGTAAAAAAAACCTTCAAAAGGTAGAGGATGGTCCTCAGACACCAATACAAGACCTAGTTAAATTAGCCCTTAAGGTCTATAACTCCAGAGAGGAGACGGCAGGCTTGCCTTGAACAGGAGTTACAGCTCCTAGCAGCGGCTTTACAGCCCAGTCGTAACCCCAAACCAGAGAGCACACACCCCATGGACTCCAAAGCTACAAAAGGAGCCTGCCTGCTGTAAGTGCGGCAAGGCAGGACACTATGCCAACAGGTGTCCGCAGGGTCCCCGAGTCCCAACGCAGCCTTGCTATAAGTGCAAGGCATCAGGACATTAGGCCAGTGAATGTCCTAACCCTCGTCCACCAGCAACCCCCTGCCCTGCTTGCCAGCAGGGAGGAAACTGGAAGTCTGATTGCCCCACCCTGAGAACAGTTGCCGCGCCTCCACATGACCCCCTTTCCCAGGATCCTGGGAGCTCCTTCCAGCTCCTACATCTGGACGATGACAACTGAAGGTGCCAAGACTCGGGGACCCCCATCACCCTCGCCAAGCGGCGGGTAACTCTCCTGGTAGCGGGTAAGACAATTACTTTTTTAATCAACAGCGAGGCTACCTATTCTGTTTTGCCGTCCTTCTCTGGACCTAGCATTCCATCCAATATCTCTGTAGTAGGAGTAAGGGGAAAGACATCCACTCCACGAAAAAACTCCACCCCTTAATTGCTGCCTGGCCAACAACTACTTTGCGCACTCGTTTCTCATTATACCCTCATGCCCTACCCCCTTACTAGGCCGAGAAATCAGTTCAACTTTCCCCCACTCACCTCAAACTTACTAAATTTTCTTAACTATCTCATACTCCCCAACCTTGCCAGGACCTTCCTTCTGGGTTTTGCCCATATTCCAACAAATGCTTCCATTCCTCATTCCTATACTAATACTGTGCCTTATTGTATTTTTCATCCGTACGTCCAAATACCAACCATAGGCCCCGAGCTTAACAACGCCCCTTAACAGCAGGAAGTAGCCAGACAGACCACGGCGCCCCTTTATCACTATTATCAATAAAAGGTTGGACTGTTTGGACGAACGGAGGCAAGATGGTGCACTTTCGGGTTCTTCTTCACCACCAACTCTTCCCGCGCGCGCAACTCTTCCT
>NW_022318827.1:0-2494 GCF_002776525.5 Piliocolobus tephrosceles
AGGAAGAGTTGCGCGCGCGGGAAGAGTTGGTGGTGAAGAAGAACCCGAAAGTGCACCATCTTGCCTCCGTTCGTCCAAACAGTCCAACCTTTTATTGATAATAGTGATAAAGGGGCGCCGTGGTCTGTCTGGCTACTTCCTGCTGTTAAGGGGCGTTGTTAAGCTCGGGGCCTATGGTTGGTATTTGGACGTACGGATGAAAAATACAATAAGGCACAGTATTAGTATAGGAATGAGGAATGGAAGCATTTGTTGGAATATGGGCAAAACCCAGAAGGAAGGTCCTGGCAAGGTTGGGGAGTATGAGATAGTTAAGAAAATTTAGTAAGTTTGAGGTGAGTGGGGGAAAGTTGAACTGATTTCTCGGCCTAGTAAGGGGGTAGGGCATGAGGGTATAATGAGAAACGAGTGCGCAAAGTAGTTGTTGGCCAGGCAGCAATTAAGGGGTGGAGTTTTTTCGTGGAGTGGATGTCTTTCCCCTTACTCCTACTACAGAGATATTGGATGGAATGCTAGGTCCAGAGAAGGACGGCAAAACAGAATAGGTAGCCTCGCTGTTGATTAAAAAAGTAATTGTCTTACCCGCTACCAGGAGAGTTACCCGCCGCTTGGCGAGGGTGATGGGGGTCCCCGAGTCTTGGCACCTTCAGTTGTCATCGTCCAGATGTAGGAGCTGGAAGGAGCTCCCAGGATCCTGGGAAAGGGGGTCATGTGGAGGCGCGGCAACTGTTCTCAGGGTGGGGCAATCAGACTTCCAGTTTCCTCCCTGCTGGCAAGCAGGGCAGGGGGTTGCTGGTGGACGAGGGTTAGGACATTCACTGGCCTAATGTCCTGATGCCTTGCACTTATAGCAAGGCTGCGTTGGGACTCGGGGACCCTGCGGACACCTGTTGGCATAGTGTCCTGCCTTGCCGCACTTACAGCAGGCAGGCTCCTTTTGTAGCTTTGGAGTCCATGGGGTGTGTGCTCTCTGGTTTGGGGTTACGACTGGGCTGTAAAGCCGCTGCTAGGAGCTGTAACTCCTGTTCAAGGCAAGCCTGCCGTCTCCTCTCTGGAGTTATAGACCTTAAGGGCTAATTTAACTAGGTCTTGTATTGGTGTCTGAGGACCATCCTCTACCTTTTGAAGGTTTTTTTTACGAGTGTCAGGAGCTGATTGAGAAATGAAATAAGATGCCAAAATGGTGGCCCCTGTGGGGGAGGCCGGATCTAACCGGGTATACTGGGTTAGAACCTCAGTCAGTTTAGGGTAGAGGTTAGGATAACCTGGAGGTCATGCCAAGTTAAGTCATAGGCCTGACAAAGGTGTCTAAATTCCTTTATATGGTAGGATTAGCTGAGAAATCACCTAAACGCTTCTCAATTTTGGAAAGATCGGCCAATGAAAAAGGGACATGTACTCTGACTACCCCCTCTGCCCCAGCCACCTCTCGCAAAGGTGCTAACACTGTAGGAGGGTGTGGGCAGAGATAGGAGACTCAAGACAGCCAGTTGGGGGCCCCAAAGGAGGCACGGGACTGAGTGGATTACTAGTAGATAAGGAGGAGGAAGGAGGAGTCTGGATGGGGGGAGGAGGAGGAGTCTGGGCAGGAAGGGAGGGGGTGGGGAGAGCGGGGAGAGAAGGAGTATAGGGACGAGAGCCTAAGGCCCAAAAGCCTTGTATATAATTAATTTCGGACCACTTGCCTAGCCGCTGGCAGAAATTGCTGAGGTCAAAAAATTAAGCGCTTCCTCCTAAGGTCTTGTTCAAGCTGTAAGGTTTTTAAATTGGCTAGGAGGCACCCTAAGGGGTGCTCTTTAGAAATTTGGACTGGGGGTTTCCCATTTGTTTCCTCTTTACCGACACAGTGGACACAATGGAAATGGAAGTGGATTTCTGCCTGGCTTCCAAGCGTCTTTTGGAACCAGCAGAGACAGACTGGAGGCTCTTGAAGCCAAAGTGGAGATTACCTTCAGGCGGACGTCTCCGTCCTGAATGGGTCTCCCGAGCCACATGGTGGCTCCAAATGGACCTCGGACCTGCGCAGGATTTTGGCCGAGGGACACAATGGACACAATGGAAATGGAAGTGGATCTCTGCCTGGCTTCAAAGCGTCCTTTGGAACCAGCAGAGACAGACTGGAGGCTCATGGAGCCAAAGTGGAGATTACCTTCAGGCGGACGTCTCTGTCCTGAACGGGTCTCCCGAGCCACTTGGTGGCTCAAAATGGACCTCGGACCTGTGCAGGATTTTGGCCAAGGGAGGTAAAGAGGAGACAAAGGCACTTACCCCAGAGAGGCTGTGAGAGTGAGTGAAGCAGGTCTCAGGTCCTGGTCCGTCCGCGGTGTGGAACGAGGAGGAGGAGGCTCCCTGGACCCTGGGGGCCCTGAGGAGGGGTCTCCTCCCGGGTTCGGCACCATCTGACTTGTTTCTCTAAGACCACTAGAGCGAGCACAAAAGAACCAGCAGGTAGGCAAGTGTAGGAGCAAAACTGCACATTTATTTTGGTAACCTA
>NW_022318828.1:0-1516 GCF_002776525.5 Piliocolobus tephrosceles
GATGCCCTCTCTCACCACTCCTATTCAACATAGTGCTAGAAGTTCTGGCTAGGGCAATCAGGCAAGAGAAAGAAATAAAGGGTACTCAGTTAGGAAAAGAAGAAGTCAAATTGTCCCTGTTTGCAGATGACATGATTGTATATTTAGAAAACCCCATTGTCTCAGCCCAGAATCTCCTTAAGCTGATAAGAAACTTCAGCAAAGTCTCGGGATACAAAATTAATGTGCAAAAATCACAAGCATTCTTATACACCAGTAACAGAAAAACAGAGAGCCAAATCATGAATGAACTTCCATTCACAATTGCTTCAAAGAGAATAAAATACTTAGGAATCCAACTTACAAGGGATGTAAAGGACCTCTTCAAGGAGAACTACAAACCACTGCTCAGCGAAATAAAAGAGGACACAAACAAATGGAAGAACATACCATGCTCCTGGAGAGGAAGAATCAATATTGTGAAAATGGCCATACTGCCCAAGGTCATTTATAGATTCAATGCCATCCCCATCAAGCTACCAATGAGTTTCTTCACAGAATTGGAAAAAACTGCTTTAAAGTTCATATGGAACCAAGAAAGAGCCCACATTGCCAAGACAATCCTAAGTCAAAAGAACAAAGCTGGAGGCATCAAGCTACCTGACTTCAAACTATACTACAAGGCTACAGTAACCAAAGCAGCATGGTACTGCTACCAAAACAGACATATAGACTAATGGAACAGAACAGAGACCTCAGAAATAATGCCACACATCTACAGCCATCTGATCTTTGATAAACATGAGAAAAACAAGAAATGGGGAAAGGATTCCCTATTTGATAAATGGTGCTGGGAAAATTGGCTAGCCATAAACAGAAAGCTGAAACTGGATCCTCTCCTTACTCCTTATACGAAAATCAATTCAAGATGGATTAGAGACTTAAATGTTAGATCTAATACCATAAAAACCCTAGAAGAAAACCTAGGGAATACCATTCAGGACATAGGCATGGGCAAGGACTTCATGTCTAAAACACCAAAAGCAACGGCAGCAAAAGCCAAAATTGACAAATGGGATCTAATTAAGCTTAAGAGCTTCTGCACAGCAAAAGAAACTACCATCAGAGTGAACAGGCAACCTACAGACTGGGAGAAAATTTTTGCAATCTACTCATCAGACAAAGGGCTAATATCCAGAACCTACAAAGAACTCAATCAATTTTACAAGAAAAAAACAAACAACCCCATCCAAAAGTGGGCAAAGGATATGAACAGACATTTCTCAAAAGAAGATATTCATACAGCCAACAGACACATGAAAAAATGCTCATCATCACTGGTCATCAGAGAAATGCAAATCAAAACCACAATGAGATACCATCTCACACCAGTTAGAATGGCAATCATTAAAAAGTCAGGAAACAACAGGTGCTGGAGAGGATGTGGAGAAATAGGAACACTTTTACACTGTTGGTGGGATTGTAAACTAGTTCAACCATTATGGAAAACAGTATGGCGATTCCTCAAGGATCTAGA
>NW_022318829.1:0-1516 GCF_002776525.5 Piliocolobus tephrosceles
TCTAGATCCTTGAGGAATCGCCATACTGTTTTCCATAATGGTTGAACTAGTTTACAATCCCACCAACAGTGTAAAAGTGTTCCTATTTCTCCACATCCTCTCCAGCACCTGTTGTTTCCTGACTTTTTAATGATTGCCATTCTAACTGGTGTGAGATGGTATCTCATTGTGGTTTTGATTTGCATTTCTCTGATGACCAGTGATGATGAGCATTTTTTCATGTGTCTGTTGGCTGTATGAATATCTTCTTTTGAGAAATGTCTGTTCATATCCTTTGCCCACTTTTGGATGGGGTTGTTTGTTTTTTTCTTGTAAAATTGATTGAGTTCTTTGTAGGTTCTGGATATTAGCCCTTTGTCTGATGAGTAGATTGCAAAAATTTTCTCCCAGTCTGTAGGTTGCCTGTTCACTCTGATGGTAGTTTCTTTTGCTGTGCAGAAGCTCTTAAGCTTAATTAGATCCCATTTGTCAATTTTGGCTTTTGCTGCCGTTGCTTTTGGTGTTTTAGACATGAAGTCCTTGCCCATGCCTATGTCCTGAATGGTATTCCCTAGGTTTTCTTCTAGGGTTTTTATGGTATTAGATCTAACATTTAAGTCTCTAATCCATCTTGAATTGATTTTCGTATAAGGAGTAAGGAGAGGATCCAGTTTCAGCTTTCTGTTTATGGCTAGCCAATTTTCCCAGCACCATTTATCAAATAGGGAATCCTTTCCCCATTTCTTGTTTTTCTCATGTTTATCAAAGATCAGATGGCTGTAGATGTGTGGCATTATTTCTGAGGTCTCTGTTCTGTTCCATTAGTCTATATGTCTGTTTTGGTAGCAGTACCATGCTGCTTTGGTTACTGTAGCCTTGTAGTATAGTTTGAAGTCAGGTAGCTTGATGCCTCCAGCTTTGTTCTTTTGACTTAGGATTGTCTTGGCAATGTGGGCTCTTTCTTGGTTCCATATGAACTTTAAAGCAGTTTTTTCCAATTCTGTGAAGAAACTCATTGGTAGCTTGATGGGGATGGCATTGAATCTATAAATGACCTTGGGCAGTATGGCCATTTTCACAATATTGATTCTTCCTCTCCAGGAGCATGGTATGTTCTTCCATTTGTTTGTGTCCTCTTTTATTTCGCTGAGCAGTGGTTTGTAGTTCTCCTTGAAGAGGTCCTTTACATCCCTTGTAAGTTGGATTCCTAAGTATTTTATTCTCTTTGAAGCAATTGTGAATGGAAGTTCATTCATGATTTGGCTCTCTGTTTTTCTGTTACTGGTGTATAAGAATGCTTGTGATTTTTGCACATTAATTTTGTATCCCGAGACTTTGCTGAAGTTTCTTATCAGCTTAAGGAGATTCTGGGCTGAGACAATGGGGTTTTCTAAATATACAATCATGTCATCTGCAAACAGGGACAATTTGACTTCTTCTTTTCCTAACTGAGTACCCTTTATTTCTTTCTCTTGCCTGATTGCCCTAGCCAGAACTTCTAGCACTATGTTGAATAGGAGTGGTGAGAGAGGGCATC
>NW_022318830.1:0-2321 GCF_002776525.5 Piliocolobus tephrosceles
GTTCAACCATTATGGAAAACAGTATGGCGATTCCTCAAGGATCTAGAACTAGAAGTACCATATGACCCAGCCATCCCATTACTGGGTATATACCCAAAGGATTATAAATCTTGCTGCTATAAAGACACATGCACACGTATGTTTAATGCAGCACTATTCACAATAGCGAAGACTTGGAATCAACCCAAATGTCCATCAGTGACAGACTGGATTAAGAAAATGTGGCACATATTCCATGGTGTCATGGAATACTATGCAGTTATAAAAAAGGATGAGTTTGTGTCCTTTTTAGGGACATGAATGCAGCTGGAAACCATCATTCTCAGCAAATTATCACAAGAACAGAAAACCAAACACTGCATGTTCTCACTCATAGGTGGGAACTGAACAATGAGATCACTTGGACTCGGGAAGGGGAACATCACACACCGGGGCCTATCACAGGGAGGGGGCGGGGGGAGGGATTGCATTAGGAGTTATACCTGATATAAATGATGAGTTGATGGGTGCTGACGAGTTGATGGGTGCAGCACACCAACATGGCACAAGTATACATATGTAACAAACCTGCATGTTATGCACATGTACCCTAGAACTTAAAGTATTATTAAAAAAAAAAAAAAGAAAAGAAAAAGTATTAATGATTGAAGAGCAAATGAACGAAATGAAGCAAGAAGAGAAGTCTAGAGATAAAAGAGGAAAAAGAAATGAACAAAGCCTCCAAGAAATATGGGATTATGTGAAAAGACCAAATCTACATCTGATTGGTGTGCCTGAAAGTGAGGGGGAAAATGGAACCAAGTTGGAAAACATTCTGCAGGATATCATTCAGGAGAAATTCCCCAACCTAGTAAGACAGGTCAACATTCATATTCAGGAAATGCAGAGAATTCTACAAAGATACTCCTCGAGAAGAGCAACTCCAAGATACATAATTGTCAGATTCATCAAAGTTGAAATGAAGGAAAAAATCTTAAGGGCAGCCAGAGAGAAAGGTTGGGTTACACACAAAGGGAAGCCCATCAGACTAATAGCAGATCTCTCGGCAGAAACTCTACAAGTCAGAAGAGAGTGGGGGCCAATATTCAACATTCTTAAAGAATTTTCAACCCAGAATTTCATATCCAGCCAAACTAAGTTTCATAAGTTAAGGAGAAATAAAATCCTTTACAGATAAGCAAATGCTTAGAGATTTTGTCACCACCAGGCCTGCCTTACAAGAGACCCTGAAGGAAGCACTAAACATGGAAAGGAACAACTGGTACCAGCCATTGCAAAAACATGCCAAAATGTAAAGACCATCGATGCTAGGAAGAAACCACGTCAACTAATGAGCAAAATAACCAGCTATTATCACAATGACAGGATCAAGTTCACAGATAACAATAATAACCTTAAATGTAAATGGACTATATGGTCCAATTAAAAGACACAGACTGCAAATTGGATAAAGAGTCAAGACCCATCAGTTTGCTGTATTCAAGTGACCAATCTCACATGCAGAGACACACATAGGCTCAAAATAAAGGGATGGAAGCAAATGGAAAACAAAAAAAAAAGGCAGGGTTTGTAATCCTAGTCTCTGACAAAACAGACCTTAAACCGTCAGAGATCAAAAGAGACAAAGAAGGCCATTACATAATGGCAAGGGGATCAATTCAACAGGAAGAGCTAACTATCCTAAATATATATGCACCCAATACAGGAGCACCCAGATTCATAAAGCAAGTCCTTAGAGACTTACAAAATGACTTAGACTCCCATACAATAATAATGGGAGACTTCAACACAACACCCCACTGTCAACATTAGGCAGATCAACGAGACAGAAAGTTAACAAGGATATCCAGGAATTGAACTCAACTCTGCACCACACAGACCTAATAGACATCTACAGAACTCTCCACCACAAATCAACAGAATATACATTCTTCTCAGCACCACATCACACTTATTCCAAAGTTGACCACATAATTGGAAGTAAAACACTCCTCAGCAAATGTAAAAGAACGGAAATTATAGCAAACTGTCTCTCAGACCACAGTGCAATCAAACTAGTACTCAGGACTAAGAAACTCAATCAAAACCGCTCAACTACATGGAAACTGAACAACCTGCTCCTGAATGACTACTGGGTACATAACAAAATGAAGGTAGAAATAAAGATGTTCTTTGAAACCAATGAGAACAAAGATACAACATACCAGAATCTCTGGGACACATTTAGAGCAGTATGTAAAGTGAAATTTATAGCACTAAATGCCCACAGGAGAAAGGTGGAAAGATCTAAAATTGACACTCTAACATCACAATTAAAAGAA
>NW_022318831.1:0-2321 GCF_002776525.5 Piliocolobus tephrosceles
TTCTTTTAATTGTGATGTTAGAGTGTCAATTTTAGATCTTTCCACCTTTCTCCTGTGGGCATTTAGTGCTATAAATTTCACTTTACATACTGCTCTAAATGTGTCCCAGAGATTCTGGTATGTTGTATCTTTGTTCTCATTGGTTTCAAAGAACATCTTTATTTCTACCTTCATTTTGTTATGTACCCAGTAGTCATTCAGGAGCAGGTTGTTCAGTTTCCATGTAGTTGAGCGGTTTTGATTGAGTTTCTTAGTCCTGAGTACTAGTTTGATTGCACTGTGGTCTGAGAGACAGTTTGCTATAATTTCCGTTCTTTTACATTTGCTGAGGAGTGTTTTACTTCCAATTATGTGGTCAACTTTGGAATAAGTGTGATGTGGTGCTGAGAAGAATGTATATTCTGTTGATTTGTGGTGGAGAGTTCTGTAGATGTCTATTAGGTCTGTGTGGTGCAGAGTTGAGTTCAATTCCTGGATATCCTTGTTAACTTTCTGTCTCGTTGATCTGCCTAATGTTGACAGTGGGGTGTTGTGTTGAAGTCTCCCATTATTATTGTATGGGAGTCTAAGTCATTTTGTAAGTCTCTAAGGACTTGCTTTATGAATCTGGGTGCTCCTGTATTGGGTGCATATATATTTAGGATAGTTAGCTCTTCCTGTTGAATTGATCCCCTTGCCATTATGTAATGGCCTTCTTTGTCTCTTTTGATCTCTGACGGTTTAAGGTCTGTTTTGTCAGAGACTAGGATTACAAACCCTGCCTTTTTTTTTTGTTTTCCATTTGCTTCCATCCCTTTATTTTGAGCCTATGTGTGTCTCTGCATGTGAGATTGGTCACTTGAATACAGCAAACTGATGGGTCTTGACTCTTTATCCAATTTGCAGTCTGTGTCTTTTAATTGGACCATATAGTCCATTTACATTTAAGGTTATTATTGTTATCTGTGAACTTGATCCTGTCATTGTGATAATAGCTGGTTATTTTGCTCATTAGTTGACGTGGTTTCTTCCTAGCATCGATGGTCTTTACATTTTGGCATGTTTTTGCAATGGCTGGTACCAGTTGTTCCTTTCCATGTTTAGTGCTTCCTTCAGGGTCTCTTGTAAGGCAGGCCTGGTGGTGACAAAATCTCTAAGCATTTGCTTATCTGTAAAGGATTTTATTTCTCCTTAACTTATGAAACTTAGTTTGGCTGGATATGAAATTCTGGGTTGAAAATTCTTTAAGAATGTTGAATATTGGCCCCCACTCTCTTCTGACTTGTAGAGTTTCTGCCGAGAGATCTGCTATTAGTCTGATGGGCTTCCCTTTGTGTGTAACCCAACCTTTCTCTCTGGCTGCCCTTAAGATTTTTTCCTTCATTTCAACTTTGATGAATCTGACAATTATGTATCTTGGAGTTGCTCTTCTCGAGGAGTATCTTTGTAGAATTCTCTGCATTTCCTGAATATGAATGTTGACCTGTCTTACTAGGTTGGGGAATTTCTCCTGAATGATATCCTGCAGAATGTTTTCCAACTTGGTTCCATTTTCCCCCTCACTTTCAGGCACACCAATCAGATGTAGATTTGGTCTTTTCACATAATCCCATATTTCTTGGAGGCTTTGTTCATTTCTTTTTCCTCTTTTATCTCTAGACTTCTCTTCTTGCTTCATTTCGTTCATTTGCTCTTCAATCATTAATACTTTTTCTTTTCTTTTTTTTTTTTTTAATAATACTTTAAGTTCTAGGGTACATGTGCATAACATGCAGGTTTGTTACATATGTATACTTGTGCCATGTTGGTGTGCTGCACCCATCAACTCGTCAGCACCCATCAACTCATCATTTATATCAGGTATAACTCCTAATGCAATCCCTCCCCCCGCCCCCTCCCTGTGATAGGCCCCGGTGTGTGATGTTCCCCTTCCCGAGTCCAAGTGATCTCATTGTTCAGTTCCCACCTATGAGTGAGAACATGCAGTGTTTGGTTTTCTGTTCTTGTGATAATTTGCTGAGAATGATGGTTTCCAGCTGCATTCATGTCCCTAAAAAGGACACAAACTCATCCTTTTTTATAACTGCATAGTATTCCATGACACCATGGAATATGTGCCACATTTTCTTAATCCAGTCTGTCACTGATGGACATTTGGGTTGATTCCAAGTCTTCGCTATTGTGAATAGTGCTGCATTAAACATACGTGTGCATGTGTCTTTATAGCAGCAAGATTTATAATCCTTTGGGTATATACCCAGTAATGGGATGGCTGGGTCATATGGTACTTCTAGTTCTAGATCCTTGAGGAATCGCCATACTGTTTTCCATAATGGTTGAAC
>NW_022318832.1:0-1096 GCF_002776525.5 Piliocolobus tephrosceles
AGGCGGGGGGTGGGGGGCCGGTGCGGTGGCTCACGCCTGTAATCTCAGCACTTTGGGAGGCCGAGGCCAGTGGATCACGAGGTCAGGAGATCAAGACCATCCTGGCTGACACGGTGAAACCCTGTCTCCACTAAAAATACCAAAAAATGAACTGGGCGTGGTGGCGGGCGCCTGTAGTCCAGCTACTCAGGAGGCTGAGGCAGGAGAATGGCGTGAACCCAGGAGGTGGAGCTTGCAGTGAGCGAGATAGCCTCTCCAGCCTGGGCAACACAGGGAGACTCCAACTAAAAAAAAAAAAAAAAAAAAAAAAATCAACTTCTGACCCGGTGGGGAAAAGAAAAGAAAAAAACTCAAATATGCCTGGGGGCTGGATCACTACTGTAATCCCAACACTTTGGGAGGCCGAGAAGGGCGGATCACCTGAGTTCAGGAGTTAGAGACCAGCCTGGCCAACATGGCGAAACCCCATCTCTACTAAAAAGACAAAAATTAGCAGGGCATGGTGGTCCACACCTGTTATTCCAGCTACTTGGGAGGAGGCTGAGACAGGAGGTTGCTTTGAACCCGGGAGACGGAGGGATAGCATTAGGAGATACACCTAATGTAAATGATGAGTTAATGGGTGCAGCACACCAACATGGCACATGTATACATACGTAACAAATCTGCATGTTGTGCACATGTACCCTAGAACTTAAAGTATAATAAAAATAAAAATAAAATTAAAATTAAAAAAAATTGTTGACCTGGCGCGTTGGCTCACACCTGTAATCCCAACACTCTGGGAGGCTGAGGCAAGCGGATCACCTGAGGTCAGGAGTTGGAGACCAGCCTGGCCAACATGGTGAAATCCCATCTCTACTAAAAATGCAAAAATTAGGTTGGGCGCCCCTGGTGGCTCACACCTGTAATGCCAGCACTTTGGGAAGCTGAGGCAGGCGGATCACCTGAGGTCAGGAGTTCGAGACCAGCCTGACCAACATGGTGAAAGCCTGTCTCTACTAAAAATACAAAAATTAGCTGGGCATGGTGGCACATGCCTGTAATCTCAGCTACTCAGGCAGGTGAGGCAGGAGAATCGCTTGAACTCAGGAGG
>NW_022318833.1:0-1255 GCF_002776525.5 Piliocolobus tephrosceles
AGGCCCCCAGCAACTTCTTCCACCCCCAAGGGCATGGGTGACCTCTGCATGTGTCACCCATGCATGTGTCTCCTCCCAAAGTGTGGGAATTACAGGCATGAGTCACCGTGCCCAGTCCGTGGCTCACACTTTTAATCTCAGCACTTTGGGAGGCCAAGGTGGGAGAATCACTTGAGCCCAGGAGATTGAGACCAGCCTGGGCAGCATAGCAAGATCCCATCTCTAAAAAAAGGAAAAAATTCACTGGGCGTGGTGGCATGCACCTATAGTTCCAGCTGCTTGGGAGACTGAAGTGGGAGGATCTCTTGAGCCCAGGAACTTGAAGCTGCAGTGAGCTATGATCACACCATTGCACTTTAAGCTGAGTGCCAGAGTGAGACCCTGTCCCCCCAAAAAAAGAAAAAGGAAGGAAGGAAGAGAAGACATAAAATAATGTTCTTCCCAAAATCATCTCTCATGTACTTGGACCTTAGTTTGGGGAGCACAACAGAGGATGGTGACCATGGTGAGAGGGACCACCCCAGATCCAGGGCCATGATGGGGATAGCAGCAGGTCAGTGAGGAAGTCCACACATGCCATGTGGTGCTGTCAGTGTTCACTTAAGAAACAGTCATTGCGGAGAGTGTGGCGGCACATACGTAATAAATACTGAGATCAAATCAGACCTCTACCATTCAGTGTTGCTTTAGGCTTGTCAGTGGACTTCTCTGAGTTTCAGTAGCTGTTTCTGAAATGCGGACCATGATAACATCCCCCTGATGGGGTGTAGGGAGGCGCAGCCATGAGGCAGGTGGTCAGCCCCTGGTGAGCTGCGGCTCTCATGCCCATGGGAGCCCTTCTTCCCTTGGTTCAGTGCAAGGTGCTGGGTTCTCGCAGACTCTGTGCCCCTGATGGACACACCCCAACACACCCAGGGAGAGGTGTGTGTGTGTGTGTGTTGGGGGCAGGTGGCTTTTCTTGAAACCTGGCTGAATCTCCTCTTTCCTCTGTGGCTGGGCAAGGGGTGGCAGACCTGGCAGCTGTCCACAGACCTCCTGACAGTGGATGCTTGAAAGGAGGAAACTTGTGGCAAACCTGGCTGGTTTCCAGCATTTCCAGCCGGGTCCCCTATTGCCTTGGTCTGCCCTTGGAGGGGCCCTGTGTGTCAGGCCACACAGCAGGCAGGAGTGCGTGTGTCTGCTGCAGCGCCTGATGCCCCAGTCCTAGACCACACTTGGAGTGCTGCTTTGGGGCTGGTGGATTGTGGGGCTGGTG
>NW_022318834.1:0-1255 GCF_002776525.5 Piliocolobus tephrosceles
CACCAGCCCCACAATCCACCAGCCCCAAAGCAGCACTCCAAGTGTGGTCTAGGACTGGGGCATCAGGCGCTGCAGCAGACACACGCACTCCTGCCTGCTGTGTGGCCTGACACACAGGGCCCCTCCAAGGGCAGACCAAGGCAATAGGGGACCCGGCTGGAAATGCTGGAAACCAGCCAGGTTTGCCACAAGTTTCCTCCTTTCAAGCATCCACTGTCAGGAGGTCTGTGGACAGCTGCCAGGTCTGCCACCCCTTGCCCAGCCACAGAGGAAAGAGGAGATTCAGCCAGGTTTCAAGAAAAGCCACCTGCCCCCAACACACACACACACACACCTCTCCCTGGGTGTGTTGGGGTGTGTCCATCAGGGGCACAGAGTCTGCGAGAACCCAGCACCTTGCACTGAACCAAGGGAAGAAGGGCTCCCATGGGCATGAGAGCCGCAGCTCACCAGGGGCTGACCACCTGCCTCATGGCTGCGCCTCCCTACACCCCATCAGGGGGATGTTATCATGGTCCGCATTTCAGAAACAGCTACTGAAACTCAGAGAAGTCCACTGACAAGCCTAAAGCAACACTGAATGGTAGAGGTCTGATTTGATCTCAGTATTTATTACGTATGTGCCGCCACACTCTCCGCAATGACTGTTTCTTAAGTGAACACTGACAGCACCACATGGCATGTGTGGACTTCCTCACTGACCTGCTGCTATCCCCATCATGGCCCTGGATCTGGGGTGGTCCCTCTCACCATGGTCACCATCCTCTGTTGTGCTCCCCAAACTAAGGTCCAAGTACATGAGAGATGATTTTGGGAAGAACATTATTTTATGTCTTCTCTTCCTTCCTTCCTTTTTCTTTTTTTGGGGGGACAGGGTCTCACTCTGGCACTCAGCTTAAAGTGCAATGGTGTGATCATAGCTCACTGCAGCTTCAAGTTCCTGGGCTCAAGAGATCCTCCCACTTCAGTCTCCCAAGCAGCTGGAACTATAGGTGCATGCCACCACGCCCAGTGAATTTTTTCCTTTTTTTAGAGATGGGATCTTGCTATGCTGCCCAGGCTGGTCTCAATCTCCTGGGCTCAAGTGATTCTCCCACCTTGGCCTCCCAAAGTGCTGAGATTAAAAGTGTGAGCCACGGACTGGGCACGGTGACTCATGCCTGTAATTCCCACACTTTGGGAGGAGACACATGCATGGGTGACACATGCAGAGGTCACCCATGCCCTTGGGGGTGGAAGAAGTTGCTGGGGGCCT
>NW_022318835.1:0-8937 GCF_002776525.5 Piliocolobus tephrosceles
AGAAGTAAGTTTAAGAGACTCCATTTGGCTCTGTATTTGAGATGCTGTTAATCTGTGACTCTACCCCCAATCTTGTCCTTGCTAGAAAACATCGCTGTGCTAATTAAGGTTGAAAGGATTTTGGGCTGTAAGGAATGTGCTTTGTTAGGCACATGTTTAAAGCCTGCTTGTGGTTGAAGGTCAGTACCATTCCCTTAAATCTCAGTAAAAGAAAAACATCTGTCTCCTGCCCGATCCTGGGAAAATGGAACATCTTACTGCTGATTTACTCCCTTATCTTTTTGGCAATAAATACTGAGGGAACTCAGAGCCCGGTGCCAGTGTGGGTCCTCTGAAAACACAGCACTGGTTCCCTGGGCCCCGCTTTTCTTTCTCTATACTTTGTCTCTGTGTCTTTATTTCTTTTCTCAAGTCTCTTGTTCCACCTAACGAGAAGCACCCACAGGTGTGGAGGGGCAGGCCACCCCTTCATCTGGCGTTCAACGTGGGAGCTTTTCTCTAAGGTGAAGGTACGCTGGAGCGTGGTCATTGAGGACAAGTCGACGAGAGACTCCCGAGTACGTCTACAGTCAGCCTTGCGGTAAGCTTGTGAGCTCAGAATAACCTAGGGTAACAATGGGGCAAACTAAAAGTAAATATGCCTCTTATCGCAGCTTTATAAAAATTCTCTTAAAAAGAGGGGGAGTTAAAGTGTCTACCAAAAATCTAAATACGCTCTTTCAAACAATAGAACAGTTTTGTCCATGGTTTCCAGAACAGGGAACTTTAGATCTAAAAGATTGGGAAAAAATTGGCAAAGAATTAAAACAAGCAAGTAGGGAAGGTAAAATCATCCCACTTACAGTATGGAATGATTGGGTCATTGTTAAAGTAGCTTTAGAACTGTTGCAAACAGAAGAAGATAACATTTCAATTTCTGATGTCCCTAAAAGCTGTGCAGTAGACTGTGAAAAAGAGGCAGGGATAGAATCCCGGAAAGGAAAAGAAAGTTCACACTGTAAATGTGTAGCAGAGCTGGTAATGGCTCGGTCAACGCAAAATGTTGACAATAATCAATTACAGGAGGTAATATATCCTGAAACGTTAAAATTAGAGGAAAAAGATCCAGAATTAGCAGAGCCATCAGAGTCTAAACCACGATGGCCAACTCCTCTTACAACAGCTCAGATGCCTGCAACCTTACTTAGAACCTCAAATGCAGGTTAAACAAGTACAAACTCCAAAAGAAGATCAAACAGAGAAAGATAGAGTCTCTGTCACGGCAATGCCAATCCAAATACAGTGTCCACAATATCAGCAGGTGGAAAGTAAGATCCAGCAGCCAGTAGCCTATCAATACGGGCCGCCAGCTGAACTGCAGTATCGGCAGCCCCCAGAAAATCTGTATGGACAGCCAGAAACATTTCCAGTGCCACAGGGCAGGGCACCATATCCTCAGCCGCCCACCATGAGACTTAATCCTACAGCACCGCCCAGTACACAGGGTAGTGCAATACATAAAATTATTGATGAGGCAAGAAAACAGGGAGATATTGAGGCGTGGCAATTCCCAGTAATATTAGAAGCAAGACCACCTGGAGAAGGGGCCCAAGAGGGAGAGCCTCCCATGGCTGAAGCCAGATATCAGTCTTTTTCTACAAAAATGCTAAAAGAAATGAAAGAAGGAGTAAAACAGTATGGACCCAACTCTCCTTACATGAGAACATTATTAGATTCCATTGCTCATGGACATAGACTCATTCCTTATCATTGGGAGATTCTGGCAAAATCCTCACTTTCACCCTCTCAATTTTTACAATTTAAGACTTGGTGGATTGATGGGACACAAATACAGGTCCGAACAATAGGACTGCCAATCCTCCAATTAACATAGATGCAGATCAACTATTAGGAATAGGTCGGAATTGGAGCACTGTTGACCAACAAGCAATAATGCCAAATGAGGCCATTGAGCAAATCAGGGCTATCTGCCTTAGGGCCTGGGAGAAAATCCAAGACCCAGGAACCGCCTGCCCTTCCTTTAATACAATAAGACAAGGCTCTAAAGAGCCCTACCCAGATTTTTTAGCAAGACTTCAAGATGCTGCTCAAAAGTCAATTACCGATGAGAATGCCCGTAAGGTCATAGTGGAGTTGATGGCATATAAAAACGCCAATCCGGATTGTCAATCAGCCATTAAGCCGTTAAAAGGAAGGGTTCCCGCAGGATCAGATGTAATCTCAGAGTACGTTAAAGCCTGCGATGGAATTGGAGGAGCTATGCATAAAGCTATGCTTATGGCTCAGGCAATCACAGGAGTTGCTTTAGGAGGACAAGTGAAAACATTTGGGGGAAAATGTTATAATTGTGGTCAAATTGGTCATCTAAAAAAGAATTGCCTAGTCATAAACAAAATGTAACTACTCAAGTTACTACAACAACAGATAAAGGGCCACCTGGCCTATGTCCGAGATGTAAAAAGGGAAAACATTGGGGTAATCAATGTAGTTCTAAATATGATAAAAATGGGAAACCGCTGTTGGGAAACGAGAGGGGGGCCAGCCTCAGGCCCCGCAACAAACTGGGGCGTTCCAAATTCAACCCTTTGTTCCTCAGGGTTTTCAGGAATAACAACCCCCACTGTCGCAAGTGTCTCAGGAAATAAGCCAGTTATCACAATACAGCAATTATCGCCCGCCACAAGTGGCAGTGCAGCAGTAGATCTATGTACTTTACAAGCAGTCTCTCTGCTTCCAGGGGAGCCTCCACAAAAAATCCCCACAGGGGTATACGGCCCATTGCCTGAGGGGACTGTAGGACTAATCTTAGGAAGATCAAGTTTAAATCTAAAAGGAGTTCAAATTCATACTGGTGTGGTTGATTCAGACTATGAAGGCGAAATTCAATTGGTTATTCCTCAATTCCTTGGAGTGCCAGTCCAGGAGACAGGATCGCTCAATTATTACTCCTACCTTATATTAAAATTAGAAACAGTAAAATAAAAAGAACAGGAGGGTTCGGAAGCACTGATCTGGCAGGAAAGGCTGCATATTGGGCAAGTCTGGTCTCTGAGAGCAGACCTGTGTGTAAGGCCATTATTCAAGGAAAACAGTTTGAAGGGTTGGTAGACACAGGAGCAGATATCTATGTCATTGCTTTAAATCAGTGGCCAAAACATTGGCCTAAACAAAAGGCTGTTACAAGACTTGTTGGCGTAGGCATGGCTTCAGAAGTGTATAAAAGTACAATGATTTTACATTGTTTAGGGCCTGATAATCAAGAAAGTACTGTTCAGCCAATGATTACTTCAATTCCTGTTAATCTATGGGGTCGAGATTTGTTACAACAATGGGGTACAGAAATTATTATGCCTGCTCCATTATACAGCCCCACAAGTCAAAAAATCATGACTAAAATGGGATATATACCAGGAAAGGGATTAGGAAAAAATGAAAATGGCATTAAAGTCCCAATTGAGACTAAGAAAAATCAAGAAAGAAAAGGAATAGGGTATCCTTTTTAGGGGCGGCCACTGTAGAGCCTCCTAAACCCATTCCATTAACTTGGAAAACAGAAAAACCGGTACGGGTAAATCAGTGGCCGCTACCAAAGCAAAAACTGGAGGCTTTACACTTATTAGCAAAGGAACAATTAGAAAAGGGACACATTGAGCCTTCATTCTCACCCTGGAATTCTCCTGTATTTGTAATTCAGAAAAAATCAGGCAAATGGCGTATGTTAATGGACTTAAGAGCCGTAAACGCTGTAATTCAACCCATGGGGCCTCTCCAACCTGGATTGCCCTCTCTGGCCATGATCCCAAAAGACTGGCTTTTAATTATAATTGATCTAAAAGATTGCTTTTTTACCATTCCTCTGACAGAGCAAGATTGTGAAAAATTTGCCTTTACTATGCCAGCCATAAATAATAAAGAACCAGCCACCAGGTTTCAGTGGAAAGTTTTACCTCAGGGAATGCTTAATAGCCCAACTATTTGTCAAACTTTCGTAGGTCAAGTCCTTCAACCAGTTAGAGACAAATTTTCAGATTGTTATATCATTCACTATATTGATGATATTTTATGTGCTGCAGAAACAAGAGACAAATTAATTGACTGTTACACATTTCTGCAAGAAGAGGTTGCCAACGCAGGACTAACAATAGCATTTGATAAGATCCAAACCTCTGCTCCTTTTTATTATTTAGGGATGCAAATAGAAAATAGAAAAATTAAGCCACAAAAAATAGAAATAAGAAAAGATACATTAAAAACATTAAATGACTTTCAAAAATTGTTAGGCGATATTAATTGGATTCGGCCAACTCTAGGCATTCCTACTTATGCCATGTCAAATTTGTTCTCAATCCTAACAGGAGATCCAAACTTAAATAGTAGGAGAATATTAACCCAAGAGGCAACAAAATAAATTAAATTAGTAGAAGAAAAAATTCAGTCAGCGCAAATAAATAGAATAGATTCTTTAGCCCCACTCCAACTTTTGATTTTTGCCACTGCACATTCTCCAACAGGCATCATTGTTCAAAATACTGATCTTGTGGAGTGGTCATTCCTTCCACACAGTACAATTAAAACTTTTACATTGTACTTAGATCAAATAGCTACATTAATTGGTCAAACAAGATTACGAATAATAAAATTGTGTGGTAATGACCCAGACAAAATAGTTCTTCCTTTAACCAAGGAACAAGTTAAACAAGCCTTTATCAATTCTGGTGCATGGCAAATTGGCCTTGCTGATTTTGTGGGAATTATTGATAATCATTACCCAAAAACAAAAATCTTCCAGTTTTTAAAATTGACTACTTGGATTTTACCTAAAATTACCAGACATAAACCTTTAGAAAATGCTCTGACAGTATTTACTGATGGTTCCAGCAATGGAAAAGCAGCTTACACAGGGCCAAAAGAGCGAGTAATCAAAACTCAATATCAATCAGCTCAAAGGGCAGAGTTGGTTGCAGTCATTACAGTGTTAGAAGATTTTAATCAACCTGTTAATATTATATCAGATTCTGCATATGTAGTACAGGCTACAAGGGATGTTGAGACAGCTCTAATTAAATATAGCATGGATGATCAGTTAAACCAGCTATTCACTTTGTTACAACAAACTGTAAGAAAGAGGAATTTCCCATTTTATATTACTCATATTCGAGCACACACTAAATTACCAGGACCTTTAACTAAAGCAAATAAACAAGCTGACTTACTGGTATCCTCTGCATTCATAAAAGCACAAGAACTTCATGCTTTGACTCATGTAAACGCAACAGGGTTAAAAAACAAATTTGATGTCACATGGAAACAGGCAAAAAATATTGTACAACATTGTACCCAGTGTCAAATACTACACCTGCCCACTCAAGAGGCAGGAGTTAATCCCAGAGGTCTGTGTCCTAATGCATTATGGCAAATGGATGTTACCCATGTACCTTCATTTGGAAAATTATCATATGTTCATGTAACAGTTGATACTTATTCACATTTCATATGGGCAACATGCCAGACAGGGGAAAGTACTTCCCATGTTAAAAAACATTTATTATCTTGTTTTGCTGTGATGGGAGTTCCAAAAAAAATTAAAACTGACAATGGACCAGGTTATTGTAGTAAAGCTTTCCAAAAATTCTTAAATCAGTGGAATATTACACATACAACAGAAATTCCTTATAATTCCCAAGGACAGGCCATAGTAGAAAGAACTAATAGAACACTCAAAACTCAGTTAGTTAAACAAAAAGAAGGGGGAGACAGTAAGGAGTGTGCCTCTCCTCAGATGCAGCTTAATCTAGCACTCTATACTTTAAATTTTTTAAACATTTATAGAAATCAGACTACTACTTCTGCAGAACAACATCTTACTGGTAAAAAGAACAGCCCACATGAAGGAAAACTGATTTGGTGGAAAGACAACAAAAATAAGACATGGGAAATAGGGAAGGTGATAACCTGGGGAAGAGGTTTTGCTTGTGTTTCACCAGGAGAAAATCAGCTTCCTATTTGGATACCCACTAGACATTTGAAGTTCTACAATGAACCCATCGGAGATGCAAAGAAAAGCGCCTCCACGGAGACGGAAACACCGCAATCAAGCACCATTGACTCGCAGGATGAATCAAGTGGTGATATTAGAAGAACAGATGAAGTCACCACGCACCAAGAAGGCGGAGCTGCCAACCTGGGCTCAGTTAAAGAAGCTGACACTGTTAGCTAGAAAAAGCCTAGCTAGCACAAAGGTGACACAAACCTCAGAAAAAATGCTGCTTGCAGTTTTAATGGTTGTATCAACGGTGGTAAGTCTCCCCATGCCTGCAGGAGCAGCTGCAGCTAATTATACCTACTGGGCTTATGTGCCTTTCCCGCCCTTAATTCGGGCAGTCACATGGATGGATAATCCTATTGAAGTATATGTTAATAATAGTGTGTGGGTACCTGGTCCCACAGATGATCGTTGCCCTGCCAAACCGGAGGAAGAAGGAATGATGATAAATATTTCCATTGGGTATCGTTATCCTCCTATATGTCTAGGGAAAGCACCAGGATGTTTAATGCCTGCTATCCAAGATTGGTTGGTGGAGGTGCCTACTCTCAATCCCACCTGTAGATTTACTTATCACATGGTAAGCGGAATGTCACTCAAACCACAGATAAACTATTTACAAGACTTTTCTTATGAAAGATCATTAAAATTTAGGCCAAAAGGGAAACCTTGCCCTAAGGAGATTTCCATAGAAACAAGAGATTTAGTTTGGGAAGAATGTGTGGCCGATAGTGCCGTGATTTTACAAAACAATACATTTGGAACTACTATGGATTGGGCACCTCGAGGTCAATTCTACCACGATTGCACAGGACAAACTCAATTCTGTCCCAGCGCACTAGTGAGTCCAACTGTTGATAGTGACTTAACAGAAAATTTAGACAAACTTAAGCACAAAAAATTAGTCTTTCTACCCTTGGAAATGGGGAGAAAAGGGAATCTCTACTCCAAGACCAAAAATAATAAGTCCTGTTTTTGGTCCTGAACATCCAGAATTATGGAGGCTTACTGTAGCTTCATACCACCTTAGAATTTGGTCTGGAAACCAAACTATAGAAAAAAGAAATTGTAAGTCATTTTACTCTATCAACCTAATTTCCAGTCTAACAGTTCCTTTACAAAGTTGTGTAAAGCCCCCTTATATGTTAGTCGTAGGAAATATAGTTATTAAACCAGACTCCCAAACTATAACTTGTGAAAATTGCAGATTGTTTACTTGCATTGATTCGACTTTTGATTGGCAGCACCGTATTCTGCTAGTGAGAGCAAGAGAAGGCGTGTGGATCCCTGTGTCCATGGATCGACCATGGGAGGCCTCGCCATCCATTCATATTTTGACTGAAGTATTAAAAGGCATTTTAAAAAGGTCCAAAAGATTCATTTTTACTTTAATTACAGTGATTATGGGATTAATTGCAGTCACATCTACAGCCGCTGTGGCAGGAGTCGCATTGCACTCTTCTGTTCAGACAGTAAGCTTTGTTGACAATTGGCAAAAGAATTCCACAGGGTTGTGGAACTCACAATCTGGTATCGATCAAAAATTGCCAAATCAAATTAATGATCTTAGACAAACTGTCATTTGGATGGGAGATAGGCTCATGAGCTTGGAACATCGTTTCCAGTTACAGTGTGACTGGAATACTTCAGATTTTTGTATTACACCCCAAATTTATAATGAGTCTAAACATCACTGGGACATGGTTAGACGCCATTTACAGGGAAGAGAAGATAATCTCACTTTAGACATTTCTAAATTAAAAGAACAAATTTTTGAAGCCTCTCAAAGTCATTTAAATATTGTGACTGGAGCTGAGGCGTTAGATCAAGTGGCAAAAAATCTTGATGGATTAAACCCCACGACTTGGATTAAGTCTATTGGAAACTCCACTGTAGTAAATTTTGGAATTATGTGTCTCTGTTTAATCGGTTTGTTTTTAGTGTGCTGGACCAGTCGAAGAATCCTGCGCCAAAATTGAGAGAACGAACGAGCCTTCATCGCCATGGCACATTTATATAGAGGAAAAGGGAGAGAAAATGTTGCAAGAAGTCAGGGACCTTGAACAGAGGGACTGGCTGGAGCCACAACAGAAAAACATAAAATATAAAGATTTAATGGACATTTTATTAGTTCTCCAAAATTTATACTTCTGTAATTTCTTATGTCTCTCTTTAATCTCTTAATCCCATCATTTTCTTTATAAGATGAGGAGGATATATGTCACCTCAGGACCCTGTGATGATTGCCTTAACTGCACAAATTGTTTGTAGAGCATGTGTGTTTAAACAGTATGAAAACTGGGCATCTTAAAAAAAAGAACGAGATAACAGCAGTGTTCAGGAAACAAGGGAGGTAACCTTGAACTGGCCGCCGGTAAGCCGGACGGAACAGAGCCATATCTTTTCTCCTTTTGCACACAAACAGGAGAGATATCGCTGAATTCTTTTTCTCAGCAAGGAATATCCCTGAGAAGGAGAATGCGCTCTAAGGGTAGGCCTATAAACGACCCCCTTGGAGGCGTGCTGCCTTTTACAGTTGAAGCCAAAGGGATGAAATAAGCCCCGGCCTCCTGTAGTGCTCTCAGGCTTATTAGGATGAGGAAATTCCCACCTAATAAATTTTGGTCAGTCAGGTTGTCTGCTCTCAAACCCTATTTCCTGATAAAATGTTATCAATGACTATGCGTGCCCTAAAATTTCATTAGCAATTTTAATTTTAATGTTAACACCATCCTGTGATCTCTTCCTGCCCCACTTGCTCTGTAATATTCTATTACTTTGTGAAATATATAATCTCAGTGTCATGATGACAATGGTGATTTTGTTGAAAAGAAAAGGGGGAAATGTGTGGAAAAGAGAGGTCAGCCTGTTGCTGTGTTATTATAGATAGAAGT
>NW_022318836.1:0-8937 GCF_002776525.5 Piliocolobus tephrosceles
ACTTCTATCTATAATAACACAGCAACAGGCTGACCTCTCTTTTCCACACATTTCCCCCTTTTCTTTTCAACAAAATCACCATTGTCATCATGACACTGAGATTATATATTTCACAAAGTAATAGAATATTACAGAGCAAGTGGGGCAGGAAGAGATCACAGGATGGTGTTAACATTAAAATTAAAATTGCTAATGAAATTTTAGGGCACGCATAGTCATTGATAACATTTTATCAGGAAATAGGGTTTGAGAGCAGACAACCTGACTGACCAAAATTTATTAGGTGGGAATTTCCTCATCCTAATAAGCCTGAGAGCACTACAGGAGGCCGGGGCTTATTTCATCCCTTTGGCTTCAACTGTAAAAGGCAGCACGCCTCCAAGGGGGTCGTTTATAGGCCTACCCTTAGAGCGCATTCTCCTTCTCAGGGATATTCCTTGCTGAGAAAAAGAATTCAGCGATATCTCTCCTGTTTGTGTGCAAAAGGAGAAAAGATATGGCTCTGTTCCGTCCGGCTTACCGGCGGCCAGTTCAAGGTTACCTCCCTTGTTTCCTGAACACTGCTGTTATCTCGTTCTTTTTTTTAAGATGCCCAGTTTTCATACTGTTTAAACACACATGCTCTACAAACAATTTGTGCAGTTAAGGCAATCATCACAGGGTCCTGAGGTGACATATATCCTCCTCATCTTATAAAGAAAATGATGGGATTAAGAGATTAAAGAGAGACATAAGAAATTACAGAAGTATAAATTTTGGAGAACTAATAAAATGTCCATTAAATCTTTATATTTTATGTTTTTCTGTTGTGGCTCCAGCCAGTCCCTCTGTTCAAGGTCCCTGACTTCTTGCAACATTTTCTCTCCCTTTTCCTCTATATAAATGTGCCATGGCGATGAAGGCTCGTTCGTTCTCTCAATTTTGGCGCAGGATTCTTCGACTGGTCCAGCACACTAAAAACAAACCGATTAAACAGAGACACATAATTCCAAAATTTACTACAGTGGAGTTTCCAATAGACTTAATCCAAGTCGTGGGGTTTAATCCATCAAGATTTTTTGCCACTTGATCTAACGCCTCAGCTCCAGTCACAATATTTAAATGACTTTGAGAGGCTTCAAAAATTTGTTCTTTTAATTTAGAAATGTCTAAAGTGAGATTATCTTCTCTTCCCTGTAAATGGCGTCTAACCATGTCCCAGTGATGTTTAGACTCATTATAAATTTGGGGTGTAATACAAAAATCTGAAGTATTCCAGTCACACTGTAACTGGAAACGATGTTCCAAGCTCATGAGCCTATCTCCCATCCAAATGACAGTTTGTCTAAGATCATTAATTTGATTTGGCAATTTTTGATCGATACCAGATTGTGAGTTCCACAACCCTGTGGAATTCTTTTGCCAATTGTCAACAAAGCTTACTGTCTGAACAGAAGAGTGCAATGCGACTCCTGCCACAGCGGCTGTAGATGTGACTGCAATTAATCCCATAATCACTGTAATTAAAGTAAAAATGAATCTTTTGGACCTTTTTAAAATGCCTTTTAATACTTCAGTCAAAATATGAATGGATGGCGAGGCCTCCCATGGTCGATCCATGGACACAGGGATCCACACGCCTTCTCTTGCTCTCACTAGCAGAATACGGTGCTGCCAATCAAAAGTCGAATCAATGCAAGTAAACAATCTGCAATTTTCACAAGTTATAGTTTGGGAGTCTGGTTTAATAACTATATTTCCTACGACTAACATATAAGGGGGCTTTACACAACTTTGTAAAGGAACTGTTAGACTGGAAATTAGGTTGATAGAGTAAAATGACTTACAATTTCTTTTTTCTATAGTTTGGTTTCCAGACCAAATTCTAAGGTGGTATGAAGCTACAGTAAGCCTCCATAATTCTGGATGTTCAGGACCAAAAACAGGACTTATTATTTTTGGTCTTGGAGTAGAGATTCCCTTTTCTCCCCATTTCCAAGGGTAGAAAGACTAATTTTTTGTGCTTAAGTTTGTCTAAATTTTCTGTTAAGTCACTATCAACAGTTGGACTCACTAGTGCGCTGGGACAGAATTGAGTTTGTCCTGTGCAATCGTGGTAGAATTGACCTCGAGGTGCCCAATCCATAGTAGTTCCAAATGTATTGTTTTGTAAAATCACGGCACTATCGGCCACACATTCTTCCCAAACTAAATCTCTTGTTTCTATGGAAATCTCCTTAGGGCAAGGTTTCCCTTTTGGCCTAAATTTTAATGATCTTTCATAAGAAAAGTCTTGTAAATAGTTTATCTGTGGTTTGAGTGACATTCCGCTTACCATGTGATAAGTAAATCTACAGGTGGGATTGAGAGTAGGCACCTCCACCAACCAATCTTGGATAGCAGGCATTAAACATCCTGGTGCTTTCCCTAGACATATAGGAGGATAACGATACCCAATGGAAATATTTATCATCATTCCTTCTTCCTCCGGTTTGGCAGGGCAACGATCATCTGTGGGACCAGGTACCCACACACTATTATTAACATATACTTCAATAGGATTATCCATCCATGTGACTGCCCGAATTAAGGGCGGGAAAGGCACATAAGCCCAGTAGGTATAATTAGCTGCAGCTGCTCCTGCAGGCATGGGGAGACTTACCACCGTTGATACAACCATTAAAACTGCAAGCAGCATTTTTTCTGAGGTTTGTGTCACCTTTGTGCTAGCTAGGCTTTTTCTAGCTAACAGTGTCAGCTTCTTTAACTGAGCCCAGGTTGGCAGCTCCGCCTTCTTGGTGCGTGGTGACTTCATCTGTTCTTCTAATATCACCACTTGATTCATCCTGCGAGTCAATGGTGCTTGATTGCGGTGTTTCCGTCTCCGTGGAGGCGCTTTTCTTTGCATCTCCGATGGGTTCATTGTAGAACTTCAAATGTCTAGTGGGTATCCAAATAGGAAGCTGATTTTCTCCTGGTGAAACACAAGCAAAACCTCTTCCCCAGGTTATCACCTTCCCTATTTCCCATGTCTTATTTTTGTTGTCTTTCCACCAAATCAGTTTTCCTTCATGTGGGCTGTTCTTTTTACCAGTAAGATGTTGTTCTGCAGAAGTAGTAGTCTGATTTCTATAAATGTTTAAAAAATTTAAAGTATAGAGTGCTAGATTAAGCTGCATCTGAGGAGAGGCACACTCCTTACTGTCTCCCCCTTCTTTTTGTTTAACTAACTGAGTTTTGAGTGTTCTATTAGTTCTTTCTACTATGGCCTGTCCTTGGGAATTATAAGGAATTTCTGTTGTATGTGTAATATTCCACTGATTTAAGAATTTTTGGAAAGCTTTACTACAATAACCTGGTCCATTGTCAGTTTTAATTTTTTTTGGAACTCCCATCACAGCAAAACAAGATAATAAATGTTTTTTAACATGGGAAGTACTTTCCCCTGTCTGGCATGTTGCCCATATGAAATGTGAATAAGTATCAACTGTTACATGAACATATGATAATTTTCCAAATGAAGGTACATGGGTAACATCCATTTGCCATAATGCATTAGGACACAGACCTCTGGGATTAACTCCTGCCTCTTGAGTGGGCAGGTGTAGTATTTGACACTGGGTACAATGTTGTACAATATTTTTTGCCTGTTTCCATGTGACATCAAATTTGTTTTTTAACCCTGTTGCGTTTACATGAGTCAAAGCATGAAGTTCTTGTGCTTTTATGAATGCAGAGGATACCAGTAAGTCAGCTTGTTTATTTGCTTTAGTTAAAGGTCCTGGTAATTTAGTGTGTGCTCGAATATGAGTAATATAAAATGGGAAATTCCTCTTTCTTACAGTTTGTTGTAACAAAGTGAATAGCTGGTTTAACTGATCATCCATGCTATATTTAATTAGAGCTGTCTCAACATCCCTTGTAGCCTGTACTACATATGCAGAATCTGATATAATATTAACAGGTTGATTAAAATCTTCTAACACTGTAATGACTGCAACCAACTCTGCCCTTTGAGCTGATTGATATTGAGTTTTGATTACTCGCTCTTTTGGCCCTGTGTAAGCTGCTTTTCCATTGCTGGAACCATCAGTAAATACTGTCAGAGCATTTTCTAAAGGTTTATGTCTGGTAATTTTAGGTAAAATCCAAGTAGTCAATTTTAAAAACTGGAAGATTTTTGTTTTTGGGTAATGATTATCAATAATTCCCACAAAATCAGCAAGGCCAATTTGCCATGCACCAGAATTGATAAAGGCTTGTTTAACTTGTTCCTTGGTTAAAGGAAGAACTATTTTGTCTGGGTCATTACCACACAATTTTATTATTCGTAATCTTGTTTGACCAATTAATGTAGCTATTTGATCTAAGTACAATGTAAAAGTTTTAATTGTACTGTGTGGAAGGAATGACCACTCCACAAGATCAGTATTTTGAACAATGATGCCTGTTGGAGAATGTGCAGTGGCAAAAATCAAAAGTTGGAGTGGGGCTAAAGAATCTATTCTATTTATTTGCGCTGACTGAATTTTTTCTTCTACTAATTTAATTTATTTTGTTGCCTCTTGGGTTAATATTCTCCTACTATTTAAGTTTGGATCTCCTGTTAGGATTGAGAACAAATTTGACATGGCATAAGTAGGAATGCCTAGAGTTGGCCGAATCCAATTAATATCGCCTAACAATTTTTGAAAGTCATTTAATGTTTTTAATGTATCTTTTCTTATTTCTATTTTTTGTGGCTTAATTTTTCTATTTTCTATTTGCATCCCTAAATAATAAAAAGGAGCAGAGGTTTGGATCTTATCAAATGCTATTGTTAGTCCTGCGTTGGCAACCTCTTCTTGCAGAAATGTGTAACAGTCAATTAATTTGTCTCTTGTTTCTGCAGCACATAAAATATCATCAATATAGTGAATGATATAACAATCTGAAAATTTGTCTCTAACTGGTTGAAGGACTTGACCTACGAAAGTTTGACAAATAGTTGGGCTATTAAGCATTCCCTGAGGTAAAACTTTCCACTGAAACCTGGTGGCTGGTTCTTTATTATTTATGGCTGGCATAGTAAAGGCAAATTTTTCACAATCTTGCTCTGTCAGAGGAATGGTAAAAAAGCAATCTTTTAGATCAATTATAATTAAAAGCCAGTCTTTTGGGATCATGGCCAGAGAGGGCAATCCAGGTTGGAGAGGCCCCATGGGTTGAATTACAGCGTTTACGGCTCTTAAGTCCATTAACATACGCCATTTGCCTGATTTTTTCTGAATTACAAATACAGGAGAATTCCAGGGTGAGAATGAAGGCTCAATGTGTCCCTTTTCTAATTGTTCCTTTGCTAATAAGTGTAAAGCCTCCAGTTTTTGCTTTGGTAGCGGCCACTGATTTACCCGTACCGGTTTTTCTGTTTTCCAAGTTAATGGAATGGGTTTAGGAGGCTCTACAGTGGCCGCCCCTAAAAAGGATACCCTATTCCTTTTCTTTCTTGATTTTTCTTAGTCTCAATTGGGACTTTAATGCCATTTTCATTTTTTCCTAATCCCTTTCCTGGTATATATCCCATTTTAGTCATGATTTTTTGACTTGTGGGGCTGTATAATGGAGCAGGCATAATAATTTCTGTACCCCATTGTTGTAACAAATCTCGACCCCATAGATTAACAGGAATTGAAGTAATCATTGGCTGAACAGTACTTTCTTGATTATCAGGCCCTAAACAATGTAAAATCATTGTACTTTTATACACTTCTGAAGCCATGCCTACGCCAACAAGTCTTGTAACAGCCTTTTGTTTAGGCCAATGTTTTGGCCACTGATTTAAAGCAATGACATAGATATCTGCTCCTGTGTCTACCAACCCTTCAAACTGTTTTCCTTGAATAATGGCCTTACACACAGGTCTGCTCTCAGAGACCAGACTTGCCCAATATGCAGCCTTTCCTGCCAGATCAGTGCTTCCGAACCCTCCTGTTCTTTTTATTTTACTGTTTCTAATTTTAATATAAGGTAGGAGTAATAATTGAGCGATCCTGTCTCCTGGACTGGCACTCCAAGGAATTGAGGAATAACCAATTGAATTTCGCCTTCATAGTCTGAATCAACCACACCAGTATGAATTTGAACTCCTTTTAGATTTAAACTTGATCTTCCTAAGATTAGTCCTACAGTCCCCTCAGGCAATGGGCCGTATACCCCTGTGGGGATTTTTTGTGGAGGCTCCCCTGGAAGCAGAGAGACTGCTTGTAAAGTACATAGATCTACTGCTGCACTGCCACTTGTGGCGGGCGATAATTGCTGTATTGTGATAACTGGCTTATTTCCTGAGACACTTGCGACAGTGGGGGTTGTTATTCCTGAAAACCCTGAGGAACAAAGGGTTGAATTTGGAACGCCCCAGTTTGTTGCGGGGCCTGAGGCTGGCCCCCCTCTCGTTTCCCAACAGCGGTTTCCCATTTTTATCATATTTAGAACTACATTGATTACCCCAATGTTTTCCCTTTTTACATCTCGGACATAGGCCAGGTGGCCCTTTATCTGTTGTTGTAGTAACTTGAGTAGTTACATTTTGTTTATGACTAGGCAATTCTTTTTTAGATGACCAATTTGACCACAATTATAACATTTTCCCCCAAATGTTTTCACTTGTCCTCCTAAAGCAACTCCTGTGATTGCCTGAGCCATAAGCATAGCTTTATGCATAGCTCCTCCAATTCCATCGCAGGCTTTAACGTACTCTGAGATTACATCTGATCCTGCGGGAACCCTTCCTTTTAACGGCTTAATGGCTGATTGACAATCCGGATTGGCGTTTTTATATGCCATCAACTCCACTATGACCTTACGGGCATTCTCATCGGTAATTGACTTTTGAGCAGCATCTTGAAGTCTTGCTAAAAAATCTGGGTAGGGCTCTTTAGAGCCTTGTCTTATTGTATTAAAGGAAGGGCAGGCGGTTCCTGGGTCTTGGATTTTCTCCCAGGCCCTAAGGCAGATAGCCCTGATTTGCTCAATGGCCTCATTTGGCATTATTGCTTGTTGGTCAACAGTGCTCCAATTCCGACCTATTCCTAATAGTTGATCTGCATCTATGTTAATTGGAGGATTGGCAGTCCTATTGTTCGGACCTGTATTTGTGTCCCATCAATCCACCAAGTCTTAAATTGTAAAAATTGAGAGGGTGAAAGTGAGGATTTTGCCAGAATCTCCCAATGATAAGGAATGAGTCTATGTCCATGAGCAATGGAATCTAATAATGTTCTCATGTAAGGAGAGTTGGGTCCATACTGTTTTACTCCTTCTTTCATTTCTTTTAGCATTTTTGTAGAAAAAGACTGATATCTGGCTTCAGCCATGGGAGGCTCTCCCTCTTGGGCCCCTTCTCCAGGTGGTCTTGCTTCTAATATTACTGGGAATTGCCACGCCTCAATATCTCCCTGTTTTCTTGCCTCATCAATAATTTTATGTATTGCACTACCCTGTGTACTGGGCGGTGCTGTAGGATTAAGTCTCATGGTGGGCGGCTGAGGATATGGTGCCCTGCCCTGTGGCACTGGAAATGTTTCTGGCTGTCCATACAGATTTTCTGGGGGCTGCCGATACTGCAGTTCAGCTGGCGGCCCGTATTGATAGGCTACTGGCTGCTGGATCTTACTTTCCACCTGCTGATATTGTGGACACTGTATTTGGATTGGCATTGCCGTGACAGAGACTCTATCTTTCTCTGTTTGATCTTCTTTTGGAGTTTGTACTTGTTTAACCTGCATTTGAGGTTCTAAGTAAGGTTGCAGGCATCTGAGCTGTTGTAAGAGGAGTTGGCCATCGTGGTTTAGACTCTGATGGCTCTGCTAATTCTGGATCTTTTTCCTCTAATTTTAACGTTTCAGGATATATTACCTCCTGTAATTGATTATTGTCAACATTTTGCGTTGACCGAGCCATTACCAGCTCTGCTACACATTTACAGTGTGAACTTTCTTTTCCTTTCCGGGATTCTATCCCTGCCTCTTTTTCACAGTCTACTGCACAGCTTTTAGGGACATCAGAAATTGAAATGTTATCTTCTTCTGTTTGCAACAGTTCTAAAGCTACTTTAACAATGACCCAATCATTCCATACTGTAAGTGGGATGATTTTACCTTCCCTACTTGCTTGTTTTAATTCTTTGCCAATTTTTTCCCAATCTTTTAGATCTAAAGTTCCCTGTTCTGGAAACCATGGACAAAACTGTTCTATTGTTTGAAAGAGCGTATTTAGATTTTTGGTAGACACTTTAACTCCCCCTCTTTTTAAGAGAATTTTTATAAAGCTGCGATAAGAGGCATATTTACTTTTAGTTTGCCCCATTGTTACCCTAGGTTATTCTGAGCTCACAAGCTTACCGCAAGGCTGACTGTAGACGTACTCGGGAGTCTCTCGTCGACTTGTCCTCAATGACCACGCTCCAGCGTACCTTCACCTTAGAGAAAAGCTCCCACGTTGAACGCCAGATGAAGGGGTGGCCTGCCCCTCCACACCTGTGGGTGCTTCTCGTTAGGTGGAACAAGAGACTTGAGAAAAGAAATAAAGACACAGAGACAAAGTATAGAGAAAGAAAAGCGGGGCCCAGGGAACCAGTGCTGTGTTTTCAGAGGACCCACACTGGCACCGGGCTCTGAGTTCCCTCAGTATTTATTGCCAAAAAGATAAGGGAGTAAATCAGCAGTAAGATGTTCCATTTTCCCAGGATCGGGCAGGAGACAGATGTTTTTCTTTTACTGAGATTTAAGGGAATGGTACTGACCTTCAACCACAAGCAGGCTTTAAACATGTGCCTAACAAAGCACATTCCTTACAGCCCAAAATCCTTTCAACCTTAATTAGCACAGCGATGTTTTCTAGCAAGGACAAGATTGGGGGTAGAGTCACAGATTAACAGCATCTCAAATACAGAGCCAAATGGAGTCTCTTAAACTTACTTCT
>NW_022318837.1:0-6903 GCF_002776525.5 Piliocolobus tephrosceles
CAGTTGGTCTGCACCCTCCCTGGGCGCCGGCTGCATTTTCGCGCGCGTGGGAAAAGTTGGGAGGGGGGGGATGAAGAACCCGGATGTGCACCATCTTGCCTCCGCGCGGGAAAAGTTGGGAGGGGGGATGAAGAACCCGGATGTGCACCATCTTGCCTCCGTTCGTCCAAACAGTCCAACCTTTTATTGATAATAGTGATAAAGGGGCGCCATGGTCTGTCTGGCTACTTCCTGCTGTTAAGGGGGCGTTGTTAAAGTCGGAGCCTATGGTTGGTATTTGGACGCACGGATGAAAAATAAAATAAGGCACAGTATTAGTATAAGCATAAGAAATGGAAGCATTTGTTGGAATATGGGCAAAACCCAGAAGGAAGGTCCCAGCAAGGTTGAGGTATTAAGGTTCTGTATTTCAGCTTGTATTTTATTGAGGGCTTGAATGTTAGTGTCTGCTAGGCTTGACTCGCTAACATAATAGCAGCACTCTTCTCCAGGGAAGAGACAAGTGCCTCCTTTTTCAGCTGTAAGCAAGTCCAGAGCTCGCCTATTTTGAGCAGCTACTTGGGCTATTGAGGTAGTTCGGCGCTGCAGGGAGGCCAGTCCTTCAGCTGATTCCAATAACTAGAGGGAGGAAAACAGCCCGTTTTTGACGAAAGTGGTGTAGTAGCATAGAAAGTTGTTGGAAAAGCTCTGCTACCTCTGCCTGGCTGTATAAGTTAGACTGGGGACCAAGGACACGGGGACATAGAGGGATCAGTTAATGGCTGTATGGTTAAGAGTTTTAGAGAGAGAGACCAGTTGTGTTGAAGGCCATGGGCAGGGGGGCTGCCACTAGGTGGGGGCCTTCTAAAGCCTCACAGAGGAAGCGGTGGGAGAGATTGGTTATATTCACAGTGTAGGTTAAGTTTGGCCTTTGGCGGATAAGTGTGAGCCATGAGAAGGGGCCTCTATTGTGCGGAGAGAAGTTTAACAGCCTTAAGGAAGACAACTGGCAGAACTATGTACTACTGAGTGTGTTCGGCTGTCTTGTGGCCAAGTTTCAGTGATTAAAAAAAATAACTGCCATACAGTAGGCGGACTAGCAAAGGTCTGAGTGTATGAGTGAGACAGCAATATAAATGTAAACTGAGACTACATTTTCAGTGTAGTTGCAGTGTCCCTTGTCACTGAAGATGTTCGATGAAAGTTAGAAGACGGGAGAACCACTGCTCTGGACTATTGTCCGGAGGTAGATATGGATCTGGGGCTATGTATTGAAAGTCTGATAGGTTTATGTAGAGGATGTTGAGAAAGCAAGC
Organism: Piliocolobus tephrosceles; assembly: GCF_002776525.5. Lineage (NCBI taxonomy): Eukaryota > Metazoa > Chordata > Mammalia > Primates > Cercopithecidae > Piliocolobus > Piliocolobus tephrosceles. The sequence continues at coordinate 1,296 of NW_022318837.1, forward strand.
TAGGTGCCAGGGGTCGGGGAGCATGAGATAGTCAAGGAAGCTTTGTAAGTTTGAGGCGAGTGGGGGAAAGTTGAACTGATGTCCACTGATTATTCTCGGTGGGGGCCCTTTTTAGCTGGGAAATATGAATCCAATGCGTGTGTCCTAGGAGTTTTGCTGCTGTATGTGTAGACAGGAGGACAATGTATGGACCTTTCCACCTGGGCTGTAAGTCTTTGGCTTGGATATCTTTTATGTATACTTGGTCTCCGGGACTGAGGGAGAGATGTGGGTTGTAGGCGTCTGTTGGAGGAGGGTGTGCTAACTCAGCGTGCTGTCTTAGGAGTTGTCTGAGAAGAGTGAGATATGGGAGGTAGTTCGCCAAAGGGGCTGGCAGGGAAGGTATTTGCTGGAGGGTTAGGGGCCGTCCGTAGACTAATTCAAACGGACTGAGGCCTGTTGGGCTTCGAGGTGCTGCCCGCAGCCAGGTCAGGGCTAAGGGAAGGAGGGTTACCCATGACTGCTGGGTTTCGATTGAGAGTTTGGTGAGCTGTTGTTTGATGAGTCCATTAGCCTTTTCTACCTTACCAGAAGACTGAGGCCTATAAGGGATGTGGAGTTTCCAGGTGATGTGTAGGAGGGATGCCACCTGTTGGACTACCTTAGAGATGAATGCTGGACCATTGTCGGATTGAAGAGTGACCGGGAGACCAAACCTAGGAATAATATGTTCAGTGAGTATAGAGGCAACAATGTTAGCGGTTTCTCCTGTGGTAGGATAGGCCTCTATCCACCCTGAAAAAGTGTCCACAAGGGTTAAGAGGTATTTGAATTTTTTATGTTTTGGCATATGTGTGAAATCAATTTGCCAATCTTCACCTGGTTGGTGTCCTCTGAGTTGGTGGCTGGGATGGGGATTACGCAATGCGCCTTGAGGATTTGCCTTTAGACAGGTAGAGCACTGCTGGTTGATTGTCAGTAAGTGTTTTTGTAGTGTTGGACAGTGGAGGAGGGGATTTAGAAAATTGTATAAGGCTTTGGGTCCTATATGTAAAGAGTTATGTATGTCTGTTAGAATGGTATGGAGTTGTGTTTCAGGAATAACTAGTTTGTTATCAATATATATCCAGTCACCTGTAGTTAGTTTGGCTGTTGGATTTTGTAATAGCTTAGCCTTTTCTTCCTGAGTGTAGTTAGGGGCATATTGGGGGGAGAGAAAACAGACAGAAGGAGGCTTAGGGGTGGAAAATCTGCGGCTGACTTGGCAGTGACGTCAGCGAAATTGTTGCCAGCTGCTACCGGGTCAGATGAAGTTTGGTGCCCTTTACAATGTATAATGGCTACCTTGGAAGGTGCTGACAGTGCATCTAGTAGTTTGAGTATTTGGTTTTTGTTAATAATAGGGGTACCGCCGGTGGTTAAAAACCCTCTCTCTCTCCAGATGACTGAATGGGTGTGTGCGATTAGAAAAGCATATTTAGAATCTGTGTATATGTTTACTGTTTTTCCTTTTGATAGTAGGAGTGCCTTGGTCAGTGCAGTGAGTTCTGCCTGCTGTGATGTGGTCCCTTGTGGTAGGGGTTTTGCCTCTAAAACTGCAGAGGAGGTAACTACTGCATATCCTGCCTGCCTGTTTCCTTGGGGGTTGATAAAGGAGCTGCCATCCACAAATAAGGTTAGTTGTGCATTCTGAAGGGGCTGGTCATGCAAGTGTAGGTGGCTGGGGGGTTGAGCCTCCAGGACCTCAGGACAAGAATGTTTAGTATGGGGTGGTTTAAGAGAGTCTGGCAGTAAAGTGGCTGGATTTAGAGAGGAGCAAACTTCTAAAGTAACAGTGGGGTCTTCTATGAATAAGAGATGAAAAAGTTGGAGCCGGGATGGAGTTAAGTGGCTAATACTTTTATGAGAGATGAGATCCTGAAGACGGTGTGTGGAGAGGACCGTTAGATTACTGCCTCTAATGAGCTTTTTTGCTTCCTGGGTCAGGCAGGCTGCCGCTGCTAACGCACGCAGACAGGGTTGCCAGCCTTGTACAGTTGGGTCTAGCTGTTTGGATAGATAGGCCACAGGACGGTGGGTGTTACCGACAGGCTGGGCTAAGAGACCAACTGCCACTTTCTGCCTTTCATCTGTAAAGAGTTGGAAGGGACGCTGGAAATCAGGCAGTGAGAGAGTGGGTTGTGAGAGAAGGCAAGCTTTTAAGCGGGTGAAATGAGTCGAGATTAATTTGGGGTTGGACAAAGGCCCATGTGGGGTTTCTTTAACTGCGGCGTATAAAGGTTTGGCTAGTATTCCAAAATTGGGGATCCAATGTCTGAAGAAACCTATTAGACCTAGGAAAGATTGAATTTCTTTTGCATCTTGAGGGGGAAGAAGGTTACGTATTAGGGCCATGCGGTCGGTAGTTAGTGACCGGGTTGTTGGGGTGATTTCAATTCCCAAGTATATGACGGTTTGGCAAGAAATTTGGGCCTTGTGTTTAGATACTCTATAACCTAATGAGCCTAAATGGTTGAGGAGAGTTGCAGTGTCTAGAAGAGAGTCTTGTTTGGTAGGGCTACAGATAGGAGATCATCTACATACTGCAGAACTTTGCTATTAGTGAGAGGGCAGGAGGCAAGGTCTTTCGCTAAGGCCTGACCAAAGAAATGGGGGCTGTCCCGGAACCCTTGTGGGAGGACTGTCCACGTCAGTTGAGTGGAGGTATGTGTGTCTGGGTCCTCCCATGTGAAGGCAAACAGGAACTGGCAGTCTGTGTGTAGGGGTATGGTAAAGAAGGCATCCTTAAGGTCTAGCACAGTAAAATAAGTAGAATTGGTAGGGATATGGGACAGAAGGGTGTAGGGGTTGGGAACTACAGGGTGCATGGGACGGGTGGCTTCATTGACTAGCTGAAGATCCTGTACTAACCTATATGTTCCATCTGCCTTTTTAACTGGAAGTATTGGAGTGTTACAAGGGGAATGTGTGCGGACAAGGATATGTTGGCTAAGTAGTCGCGTGATAATTGGCTTTAAACCTTGTAGATGTGTCGGAGAGAGAGAGAATTGGGGGCGGTTTGGGAAACGAGTAGGATCTTTGAGCTTGACAAGAACTGGTGGGTGGTGGGCAGCTATGACCGGGGTGGAAGTGTCCCACACTTGAGGGTGTACAGAAATAGGGAAGATGGGGGGTGGGGGCGACATAGGAGGAGCGTGTGCGCCTGCACAAAGCATGAGCAACAGGTCATGAGAGGGTTGAAGGGGAGTGGATGGGTTGGTGGGGATGTGTATGGAGGCCTTTAAGGTGCTCAGGATGTCTCGGCCTAGTAAGGGGGTAGGGCATGAGGGTATAATGAGGAACGAGTGCGCAAAATAGTTGTTGGCCAGGCAGCAATTAAGGAGTGGAGTTTTTCGTGGAGTGGATGGCTTTCCATCTACCCCTACTACAGAGATATTGGATGGAAGGCTAGGTCCAGAGAAGGACGGCAAAACAGAATAGGTAGCCCCGCCATCTATTAAAAAATTAATTGTCTTACCCGCTACCAGGAGAGTTACCCGTGGCTCGGCGAGGGTGATGGGGGTCACGTAGAGGCGCAGCACCTGTTCTCAGGGTGGGGCAATCCGACTTCCAGTGTCCTTTCTGCTGGCAAGCAGGGCACGGGGTTGCTGGTGGATGAGGGTTAGGACATTCACTGGCCCAATGTCCTGATGCCTTGCACTTATAGCAAGGCTGCGTTGGGACTCGGGGACCCTGCGGACACCTGTTGGCATAGTGTCCTTGCCACACTTATAGCAGGCTCCTTTCGTGGCCTTGGAGTCTGTGGGGTATGTGCTCTCTGGTCTGGGGTTACGACTGGACTGTAAAGCCGCTGCTAGGAGCTGGGCCTTCTGTTTAAGGCGTGCTTGTCGCACCGCCTCAGCCGTCTCCTCTCTGGAGTTATAGACCTTAAAGGCTAATTTAACTAGGTCTTGTATTGGTGCCTGAGGACCATCCTCTACCTTTTGAAGTTTTTTACGAATGTCAGGAGCTGATTGAGAAATGAAATAAGACGCCAAAATGGTGGCCCCTGTGGGGGAGGCCGGATCTAACCGGGTATACTGGGTCAGAACCTCAGTCAGCCTATTTAAGAATGCGGCTGGATTTTCTTCTGGATTTTGAATAATTTCTTTTAATTTGTTAAAATTTACAGTTTTGTTTGAGGCTGCTTGCATACCAGCCAACAAACACTGGACCATTATGTCTCGCCTACGGCGCCCAGGCTGGTTTGCTTGGTAGTTCCAGTCTGGGTCTGCCGAGGGGACTGCTTGCTCCCCTAGTGGGATGGCGGCGTCAGTTAAATGTAGTTGGTTGGCATGCTGCCTGGCGGCCGCTAGGATGCGCTCTTGCTCCTCCGGGTTTAGGGTGGAGGTTAGGATAACCTGGAGGTCATGCCAAGTTAAGTCATAGGCCTGACAAAGGTATCTAAATTCCTTTATGTAGATGGTAGGATTAGCTGAGAAATCACCTAAACGCTTCTCAATTTTGGAAAGATCGGCCAATGAAAAAGGGACATGTACTCTGACTACCCCCTCCGCCCCAGCCACCTCTCGCAAAGGCGCTAACACTGTAGGAGGGTGCGGGGCAGGAGTGGGGACATCAGCAGGGCACTTAGAGCGGGTGTGTGCAGAGACAGGAGACTCAAGACAGCCAGTTGGGGGCCCCGAAGGAGGCATGGGACTGAGTGGATTACTAGTAGGTAAGGAAGAGGAAGGAGGATTCCGGACGGAGGGAGGAGGAGGAGGAGTATAGGGCGGAAGTGAGGGAAAACCTAGATCCTCTGGCTGAACAGAAAGAAATGAAGACTCCTCTTTTTCGGGTTCCTGTGAGCCGGCGTCCTTGGCTAGCATAACTTGGGCCGAAGAGCACCGGCTATACAGGTCGGGACGAGAGTGTAAGGCCCAAAAGCCTTCTATGTAAGTAATTTCAGACCACTTGCCTAGCCGCTGGCAGAAATTGCTGAGGTCGGTCAGAACATTGCGGTCTAAGGTGCCCTCTGGTGGCCACTGAGACTGATTGTCTAGTTTGTATCGCGGCCACGCCACAGTGGAAAGGAAAATTAACCGCTTCCTCCTAAGGTCTTGTTCAAGCTGTAAGGTTTTTAAATTGGCTAGGAGGCACCCTAAGGGGGTGCTCTTTGGAAATTTGGACTGGGGGGGTTTCCCATTTGTTTCCTCTTTACCGACACACAATGGACACAATGGAAATGGAAGTGGATCTCTGCCTGGCTTCAAAGCGTCCTTTGGAACCAGCAGAGACAGACTGGAGGCTCTTGAAGCCAAAGTGGAGAGTACCTTCAGGCGGACGTCTCCGTCCTGCAAGGCTCTCCGAAGCCACGTGGTGGCTTCCAAGCCACTTGGTGGCTCAAAATGGACCTCGGACCTGCGCAGGATTTTGGCCGAGGGAGGTAAAGAGGAGACAAGGGCACTTACCCCAGAGAGGCCGTGAGAGTGAGCGAAGCAGGTCTCAGCTCCTGGTCCGTCCTCGGCGTGGAACGAGGAGGAGGAGGCTCCCTGGACCCTGGGGGCCCTGAGGAGGGGTCTCCTCCCGGGTTCGGCACCACCTGTCTTGTTTTTCTAAGACCACCAGAGCGAGCAAAAGAACCAGCAAG